>NW_026853656.1:0-83232 GCF_026571515.1 Ruditapes philippinarum | reverse complement strand
TGGGCGAATTAAGATAGTATGTGGACATCTATCAGCCTTGTAGGTGGGAAGAAAAAGAGTATGTGCACATCTATCAGCCTATGTATGTGGGGAATATAAGAGCAGTATTTGACATCTATCAGCCTTGTTATGTGGGAAAATATAAGAGAGTATGTAACATCTATCAGCCTTGTATGTTGGGGAAAATATAAGAGGTATGTTGCACATCTATCAGCCCTTGTATGTGGGAAATATAAGATAGTATGTGAACATCTATCAGCCTTGTATGTTGGGAAATATAAGAGGAGTATGTAACATCTATCAGCCTGTATGTTTGGGAATTAAGAGAGTATGTGACATCTATCAGCCTTGTATGTGGGGAATATAAGATAGTATGTAACATCTATCAGCCTTATATGTGTGGAATATAAAGATAGTATGTTGACATCTATTCAGCTTGTATGTGGGGAATATAAAGATAGTATGTAATCTATCATCAGCCTTGTATGTGGGGAATATAAGATAGTATGTGACATCTATCAGCCTTGTATGTGGGGAATATAAGATAGTATGTGACATCTATCAGCCTTGTATGTGGGGGAAATATAAGATAGTATTGTGACATCTATCACCTTGTATGTGGGGAATATAAGACGATATGTATAGTGACATCTATGCAGGGTCTTGGTATGTGGGGAATATAAGATAGTATGTAACATCTATACAATCCTTGTATGTGGGGAATATAAGATAGTATGTGACATCTATCAGCCTTGCAAATGTGGGGGAATATAAGAGAGTATGTGACATCTATCAGCCTTGTATGTGGGGAATATAAGATAGTATTGTGAACATCTATCAGCCTTGCATTGTCGGGAAATATAAGATAGTATTTGTAACATCTATCAGCCTTGTATGTGGGAAATATAAGATAGTATGTGACATCTATCAGCCTTGTATGTGGGGAATATAAGATAGTATGTAACATCTATCAGCCTTGTATGTGGGAAATATAGGACATCATGCTTTTGAAATTAAATTAAAACCTCAGGGAAATTTTGGGACAGGGATATAAACTTCAAAGTTTTGATGGATCTAAGAAGGGAAAAAGTAAAAAATAATATGTTAACAATTTAATTTGAAATTAAAAGTTTTAAATGGATAAATATAAATTCTAATTGTATATATTTAATTCTTCACAATTGAATTTGTTTTGTTTGTAGTTATAATGATAGTATGTGACAGCTATATGACACACTGATGTGACAATTTTGATGAAAATAGGTGACACTGTTGGTATAGATGGTGTTGAATGTAATATTTGATGATTCCCTTAGTGATAGCTTGAATTGGTATTTTAATATCTGTTTCCACAAGATATTGATAAATTATAGATGTATATTATTAATAGAATTAATGTCAAATCTTTGATATGATATGAATTACACTTGGTGAAAATATTTGATAATTTGTGACACTTGTTACAATGAAATGTGACACTGTGTGATAGAATGTGACACTCTTAATGATGCTATGGAGTCTAAGTAATGCTATTTACTAAATAAATTTTCGTAATGCTAAATAAGACATTCTTTGTATCAAATAAATTAAGCTTTAAGTGATAATTAAAGTGGCCTCCATCCAGATTTTCTGAAGTTTAATTTTTTTACCCCCCCCCCCCCCCTTTGAAGAAGAGGCGGTATATTGTTTTGCTAATGTCGGTCTCTCCATCAGTTGGTTTCCGCTGATTATCTTAAAAATTATTTTTCACAAAGTCTTCATATTTCACATATTGATTGGTCATAACTAGTAAGTGACCCCTATTGATTTTGGAGTCACTAGGTCAAAGGTTAAGGTCACAGGGTTCTTTAATGTCAGTATGGTTTACTATTTATCTTGTAAGCTATTCATCACAAATTGTCTTCATATTCCTAATATTTCCTGGTCATAAGTATTAGATAACCCCAATTGAGTTTGGGTCACTAGTTCAAAGGTCTAGGTCACAGGGGCTTTTAAATGTCTCATTATCTTGAAAAAATTATTTGAAAAAAGTCTTTATTTTTTTTTTTCCATAATTGAACACTTAATGTACCCATTTATGGCAAGTTTTTTATAACAAAATTACCATTATGTGAGTCAAGGGCTAGAAAGGGGGGCATTTGTGTCGTTCGACATTTCTTGTTTCTTTTTGGGTAAATTGTTTCATATATTGTCAAATCAAAAGAATTATGGTGAAAAATACCTCTTTTCTATTTAAATTACCAAAGCAGACAAGTTGTTTTTGGGTCTTCTTTTGTTAAGAAAAAAAAGTCAATTATGTTTTATAAATAACTCTTGGGATGCTGTTTCAAGAAGGCTTAACAGTGATATGATGCACTTAAAGTAGAATGCTGCTTAAATGACATTCTTGGTGATAATATGTTCTATACTTCTGTATATTGCAGTAAAACTGTGAAAGACTAAATCTTTTCTTTATTGAGACTTGATGGTATATGTTATTTTTACATATATGTAAAAATTGTTTGAAAACCAGTTTTATCGTTGTAACAGATGTCCCATTCGTGTTGAAATATTAGAATATTTTTGATAGAGTGTTTGCAGGGGCGTATCACATTGGAGGAGGGGGGGGGGGGGGGGGATCTGACCCACAAGTGTCTGTGCTGCAAGTTTGTTTTTGATGATTTCTAGGTCAAGTTTTGAATATGGGTTCAACCTGGGTCATACCTGGCCCAAATATGGAAAAACTTTGTTTACACTCTAGAGGTCACATTTTGACTCAATTGTCATCAGACTTGGTCAGGATAATTGTCTAAGTAATTGTTTGGACAAATTGGATGGATAAGGTGAGCGATTTAGGGCCATCTTGGTCCTCTTGTTTGGGGGGGTAGAATAGGCCTTTAATTTTTTTTCAGTGTAATTCATATTTGTTTTACCATACTTCCATTTTTGGTTGAAAATATGAAAGACAAATAATGTTAATTAAAAGTTGATTGATTTATATCACTTGAATTACTGTCAGCTTTTTGCATTCTACAGTTACATAAAAATTGTTAAAGGCTTAATGATATGTCAATATAGTTATATGTTTGATAATTTTCAGTTTTTATGTTTTGATATTCAAAGGCCGTTGAATTGTAACTTGAAGCAGAATATTGACTAAAAGAGTTAATTGAATTGAACACTTATCTAATAAAATATTCCATGTAGTACTTTCTTAAAAAATTATTCAATATAAATATGAAATTTTCTTTATAAGAATAAATCTTAAACATACTTTGATAGTTGAATTTGACACTAAGTCTTGAAAATAATCCAAAAATGGTATTGACTTTCTGTTTGACAAGAAAGGAGGAAATTTTACAATTTTTTACCTTCCTCTTTTGGTTTTTACTGAAAAGCTTAAAGGGGAATAACTCACTTCCTCTTCCTGTTGTTATGAAATAATTGGATTATTTCCCTTGTTATAAATTTAACTATAAGACTTATATATGAAGTTCAATGAATTTAATCAATAAAGAAGTTATTAAGACAACAAATAATTTAAAAGGAATGTTGCATGTAAAATCATACACTTAAAGATAAATGACATATTTTCATCAGAAAAATAGTTATAGTTATATAAATAAGGTTTTTCAGACATGGGGCATTAACTAGTGTTTATTTTTGTGATTGTTGATAAATGTCAGTTCATGGTATTTCATAAGAAAACTTATATAGATGCTGGTATACAAAATAATTATATGTCCATAGTCATATACCAGTAAAGAATATGGTGATTTATTTTTTCAGTATTACTATTAATTATTCCTTTAAAACTTACTTATGTTGTCTTAATAAATTCTGTTTTGAAGGATTTTTACTGTTTAAATAATCTTCATACTGTATCACTAGAAATGATTCAAAAACCTGTCAATTGTTTAACTTGAAACACAATACACACATTGTACTAAAGTCTTGTATTAGTTGTTCTAAGTGTTATAAATTATAAATATCTAACGAAAAGCATCCATAGCCTTTTTGTGTGTGAATAAACTTTATTGTGTATCAATAAAAAACAATACAAATCTTGTGATGAAGCAATGAGTTATATACATGTGTATAATGAGCATTTAAATTAGCATAGATTTTTCAGGCACTTATGACTTTTAAAAATTCCATCAATAGAACAAAGAAAAGGATTTAATATTTAAGACAGATTATGAAATGATTAAAGTGTAATTGAATAACTATTTATTTATTTATTATACACCCACAAATGAAAAAAAGCTTGTCAGTCCGTCTGTCCACCTGTGGGTTGGTCCACTTCATGGTTTCAGGACAAAAACTAGTTTGGAATGAGATATCAATTGTCATTTGTATAGCAAGCTTATGTGGAGACCCCAGTTTTGATTGCTTTTGCATCATCTAGGGTCAAGGTCAAAGACAGGAAAATTGGTTTCTGGACATTAACTTTAGTTAAGAATGAGATATTTTAATCAAACATAATTTTCAGTGTTTTATGTTTTTGAAAATAACATTACATTAAATTGTAACTTGAAGTAGAAACTTTACATTGAAGATACCTGAACACAAACTAAATAAGTAATATACCATCCATTATACTTTCTTAAATAATGTATTTATTGATTTATTAATAATGTGAAATTATTATGTATAAAAGATCAATTTGAAACTTACTTTGAGTGTTGTATTTGATAACTGTGTCTTGAAAATAAAAAAAAGAATTGTATTTACTTTCTGTTTGACAAGATTATTAGTTGGAAATTTTACTTGTTTTACTTTCTCTTTTGGTTTTGAATGAATATAAAGGGAAACCAATTCACTTCCTTTTTCCTGTTGTTATAAAATTTAATTGGATTATTTCCCTTCATGAAAATTTGACAAATTGAACAAAATTATAAGACTAAGTTATAAAGTTCCGTGTATTTTATAAAAAAAGTTATTAAGACAACATAATGATTTAAAAGGAATGTTGCATGTAAAATCATGCTGTTAGAGATAAATGACATATTTTCATCAGAAAAATAATTATAGGTATTTAAATAAGGTTTTTCAGACATGGGGTAATAACTAGTGTTTATTTTTGTGGTTGTTGATAAATGTCAGTATTGTCATTAGAAAACTTATACAGACTATTTATATGGCTATAAAAGAACCTTTGCATGTACTTTTCCTAAAAAAAGAGCTACATATTGTCACCTTAGTGCAGTAACGTAATAAGTTTATCTAAATTCAATAGGAGTTAATCAGTTATTGCATTAAGATAACAAATCATGTTGACAGTTTCTGTTCATTATCTCCCCAACAATGTACACATTCAATTCAAAATTTGACGTATGGATACAACAAAGAAATGCACAGGTCAAGTTCAATTTGGTCATGGTTTGATGATTTTTAGCTCGACTTTTTATTTTCTTCATACTTGGCCACAAAGAACCTTTGGAACAAGACCTTTCAGTAGACCACACTTAACCTTTGACCTTCATCCATAAATGACCTTGACCTTCAAGGTTAAAAGTCCAAATTTTGCTTGTTCATGCTGTTATTGGCAGTAACTTTGTTATTAGCTCGACTATTCGATAAGAATAAGTAGAGCTATTGCAGTCACCCGAGCGTCGGCGTTGGCGTAACCACTTATGTTAAAGTTTTTGTAATAGTTCAAATATTTTCAAAGTCCATCGACATATGGCTTTGAAACTTTGCACACTTGTTCACCATCATGACCCCAACCTGTAGACAGGAGGAGGTAACTCTATCAAGCATTTTGACAGAATTATGCCCCTTTTTCGACTTAGAATTTACGTTAAAGTTTTTGTAATAGTTCATCTATTTTTAAAGTCCATTGACATATGGCTTTGAAACTTTGCACACTTGTTCAACATCATGACCCCAACCTGTAAACAGGAGGAGGTAACTCTATCAAGCATTTTGACAGAATTATGCCCCTTTTTCGACTTAGAATTTACGTTAAAGTTTTTGTAATAGTTCAAATATTTTCAAAGTCCATTGACATATGGCTTTGAAACTTTGCACACTTGTTCAACATCATGACCCCAACCAGTAAACAGGAGGAGGTAACTCTATCAAGCATTTTGACAGAATTATGCCCCTTTTTCGACTTAGAATTTACGTTAAAGTTTTTGTAATAGTTCAAATATTTTCAAAGTCGATTGACATATGGCTTTGAAACTAATTGCACACTTGTTCACCATCATGACCCCAACCTGTCAACAGGAGGAGGTAACTCTATCAAGCATTTTGACAGAATTATGCCCCTTTTTCGACTTAGAATTTACGTTAAAGTTTTTGTAATAGTTCAAATATTTTCAAAGTCGATTGACATATGGCTTTGAAACTAATTGCACACTTGTTCACCATCATGACCCCAACCTGTCAACAGGAGGAGGTAACTCTATCAAGCATTTTGACAGAATTATGCCCCTTTTTCGACTTAGAATTTACGTTAAAGTTTTTGTAATAGTTCAAATATTTTCAAAGTCCATTGACATATGGCTTTGAAACTTTGCACACTTGTTCAACATCATGACCCCAACCTGTAAACAGGAGGAGGTAACCCTATCAAGCATTTTGACAGAATTATGCCCCTTTTTCGACTTAGAATTTACGTTAAAGTTTTTGTAATAGTTCAAATATTTTCAAAGTCCATTGACATATGGCTTTGAAACTTTGCACACTTGTTCACCATCATGACCCCAACCTGTAAACAGGAGGAGGTAACTGTATCAAGCATTTTTTTTACTATCAAGCACTAAGAATAGTCGAGCGTTGCTGTCCTACCGACAGCTCTTGTTTTTGAATGGATTGTCTTCAAACTTGAACATAATAATCTTCAAGGATATCCCTTAAAAATAACCAGACAGACCTTGACCTTCACTCATAAATCACCTTGAGCTTGAAGGTCAAATTATTGAATTTTCAATTTTTTGGCTATTATTGGCTGTAACTTTGTTATTTTTGAATGGATTGTCTTCAAACTTGAACATAATAATCTTCAAGGATAACCCTTAAAAATAACCAGACAGACCTTGACCTTCACTCATTAATGACCTTGACTTTTGAAGTTCAAATTATTGAAATTTTCATTGTTTTGTCTGTAACTGGCTTTAACTTTCCTATTATTGAAGGGATCAACTTCATATTATAACAGAACATACGTAAGGACAAGACCTTGTTGTTGATCAAACACTTGGGCTCTTTAATGACCTTGACCTTGATGGTTAAATTACTGAATTATCTCAGATTTGTGCATTAAATTACCATATATATTTATTGGTGTGTGTATATATATATATATATATATATCATCATCATCATCAACAACAACAACAACACCATTTGACACCACCACCACGTGTCACCACCACGTGACACCATGTGTCACCACCACCAAGTGACACCGCTACCACCATCATGTGTCACTGCTATGTGTCACCACATGACACCACCATGTGACACCACATGTCACCACATGACTCCACCATGTGACAACACCATGTGACACCACATGACACCACCAAGTAAATTCACCACGTGACACCACATGATACCTCCGCCACCATGTGACACCACGTGAATCCATCATGTGACACCACCACGTGACACCACCACGTGACACCATGTGATACCTCCACGTGTCACCACCATGTGACACCACGTGAATCCATCACATGACTCCATCACTTGACTCAACCACGTGACTCAACCACGTGATTCCACCACGTTATTCCACCATGTGACTCCATCACGTGACTTCACCACGTGATTTCACCACGTGACTCCAATGACTCCACCACACGTGACTCCACCACATGACACCACCACCATGTCACTTCACCACATGACACCATGTGTCAACCACTTGACACCACCACGTGTATCTTTTTATAGAATTTTCTATTTATGGAATCCCGTGTTTCTTTTATAGAATTGCGTGTTTCTATTTATAGAATTTTTCCATTTATAGAATTGGGTATTTCTATTTATATATATATATATATATATATATGTATATTTATATATACAAAATATATAGACAAAACTAATGTGACAAGACAGACCGATTAATTTTATAAAAAGGAAACGTTATGATTTTTTTCAAACATTTCTTTGTTTGCTTTTAGAGAAAGTAAAAAGTCGAGTGTTGCCCCTGCCCGGCGGTGGCTCTTGTTGTCAGAGTTATACCCCTTTCACTTTGAAAATAATATGAAATTTTCAGTTTTCGTTCATTAATCTCTTCAACAGTATTACACATTCAACTCAAATTTGATATATGGCTTTGTCAAAGGAATGTGCAGGTCAGCATCAAATTTGGTCATGGTTTGATGATATTTGGCAGAGTTATGCCCCTTTCACTTTGAAAATAATATGAAATTTTCAGTTTCTGTGCATTATCTCTCCAATAGTTGTACACATTCAACTAAAATTTGACATATGGATATGTTGAAGGAATGTGCTGGTCAAGTTCTAATTTGGTTATGGTTTGAGTATAGCTGACAGTGATCCCTCTTGAACTTTGAAAAAAATCAGAAATTTTTAGTTTTCGTTCATTATCTTCCCAATGGTTGTACACATTCGACTCAAATTTGAAATATTGATATAGACACATTCATTTTTAGCTCACCTGAGCACGAAGTGCTCAAAGGTGAGCTTTTGTCATCACTCTGCGTCCGTCGTGCGTCGTGCGTCCTTCAAAAAATGGCGTCAAACTTTTCAAACAACATCTCCTCCTAAACTACATGGCCAATTGCAACCAAACTTTACAGAAATGATCCTTAGGTGGACCCCTTTCAAAGTTGTTCAAAAATTTAAATTCCATTAAAAACTCTGGTTGCCATGGCAACCAATAAGAAAATCTTAAAAAATCTTCTTCTAAAAAACCGTAAGAGCTAGAGCTTAGATATTTGGCATGAAACATCTTCTAATGAGTGCCTACCAAGTTTGTTCAAATCAAAGCCCTAGGGTCAAAATTGGCCCCCCCCCCCCAGGGGGTCATTGATTTTCCCTATATGCATATAGTAAAAACTTAAAAAAATCTTCTTTTAAAGAACTAAAAGAGCTAGAGCTAAGATATTTAGCATGAAACATGTTCTAATGAGTGTCTACCAAGTTTGTTCAAATAAAAGCCCTGGGGTCAAAATTGGCCCCGCCCCGGGGGTCATTGATTTTCCTTATATGACTGTGTATAGCGAAAACTTAATAATCTTCTTTGAAAAAATCCAGATAGTTAGAGTTTAGATATAAAGCATGAAACATCTTCTAGTGAGTGTCTACCAAGTTTGTTCAAATAAAAGCCCTGGGGTCAAAATTGGCCCCGCCCCAGGGTGTCTTTGATTTTCCCTATATGCATATAGTTAAAACTTAAAAAATCTTCTTTTAAAGAACCCAAAGAGCTAGAGCTAAGATATTTAGCATGAAACATCTTCTAATGAGTGTCTACAAAGTTTGTTCAAATAAAAGCCCTGGGGTCAAAATTGGCCCCGCCCCCGGGGGTCATTGATTTTCCCTATGTGCATATAGTAAAAACTTAGAAAATGTTCTTTTAAAGAACTCAAAGAGCTAGAGCTAAGATATTTAGCATGAAACATGTTCTCATGGGTGTCTACCAAGTTTGTTCAAATAAAAGCCCTGGGGTCAAAATTGGCCCCGCCCGGGGGGGTCATTCATTAGCTTGACTTTTTTTTTAGATATATACATATTATATATATACATATATGATGTATGTATGTATATACATATATATATCATATTTTTATATATATATGCATACTATGTATATATATATCTATATATATATATATAAATGTATAAAATAAAATATACATAGTATGTATATATATATAAAAATATGATATATATATGTATGTATATATATATATATGTATATATATATATGTGTATGTATACATATTATGTATATATATATATATAATATATATATGTATATATATATATATATATATATATATATATATATATATATATATATATATATATATATATATATATATATATATATATATATATATATACATGTATATACATACATACATACATACATACATACATATATATATATATTGTGTATATATATATATATACATGCATACATATATATATATATATATATATATATATATATATATATATATATATATATATATATATATATATATATATATATATATATATATATATATTGTGTCATCAGTTTTATATAAAATGCTAAAGTGTTGTTTTATGTATACATGTATGTGTGTTTTTAACCTGAATAAATATCTATCTATCTATCATATACAACCAAGTTTGTTCAAATAAAAGCCCTGGGGTTTAAACTGGCCCCGCTCCAGGGGCCTATATACAGGTGAGCGACTTTGGGCCATCATGGCCCTCTTGTTGGAATTAGCAGTTCAAGTTTGAATTTGGCCATGGTTAAATAATTTTTGACAAAGTTATCTTGAGTCGGTTCGTCTGTCTGTCTGTCGGTCTGTCCGTCGGTAGACCACATGGATTCCGCTGATTATCTTGAAAACTGTTTATCACAAAGTCTTCATATTTCACTTAATGATCAACATTATTTTTTGTCCAATCACATTGTAGTATTTTTCAAATTTCTGCTAAGTCTAACTTTGGTTAATGTGTACTAACTAAATAAAATTCACTTAATCTGTCGTCTAACCAGGCTAACAAATTTCAATAGTGCATTATATTAGGGAGGAGTTAAGAAGTATGGTTTACACTCTGAATTGTAAAATATAAAGGTTAGCAAAACAGTAAATGCCAACGTAAAAAACAATTAAGCGAGGTCAGATGTGTCTAAATGTGAGGATACAATCAATTAATTTATCACATAGATAATACATGTGCGGCACGCAGAGACAAATGATTACATATTAACTTTTTTATATCCTTTTAACTCTAAGAAAAATGTCTGTTATAAATTGCTGACTGTTTTAAACTTCTTTTTTTTTCTAGAAAAAGTAACCAAAACATAATTTTCTTTCAGTTGAATGGAATGAACTGCCTGCGGCAGGCTTGACCAATTATTTTTGTTAATACATATTATTAAACACTAACCTATACATAGTGATTGATCATAACTAGTTGATGACTCGTATGGATTTTGGGGTCACTAGGTCAAAGGTCAAGGTCACAGGGGCCTTAAATGACAAAATGGTTTCCGCTGATTTTCTTGAAAAGTATTCATCACAAAGTTGTCATATCTTACATTGTGATTGGTCATAACAAGTATATGACCCCTACTAACTAAGGTGACAGAATGGGTTTGAACAACTGGGAGTCTTTGTGTCTATAAGCTCTGGCAGGCAAGGTGGTTTTGATCCCTGGTGATTCTTTGTATAAGTTCAATGAAAAAGAAATTGAATAAAATTAAAAAGGGAATCAAAACCTTCTTAGTAAAAGTCTCTGAAAAGATTAAAACCAGTAAAAAGTCATAAAATGTTAAGGCATATAGTGTTACCCTGTTCCTTTATTTGAAAATTCTGTTATTCATGACCATCAGTTTCTGTTCATTATTCCCCGCACAACAAGGTTGTAAGGGGGGTATACTGGAATCAGCTTGTCCGTCCGGCCGTCCGGCTGTCAGTCGTTTTTTCCTTGTCCGCAAAATAACTTAAGATTCCTTTAACCCACAGTCTTCATATTTGGTATTTAGATTGGTCATGAATAGTAGACGATCCCTATTGATTTTGACGTGATGGGGTCAAAGGTCACAGGGGCCTTGACTTCAAAAAGCTTGTCCGCCCAATAACTTCAGATTCCTTTGACCCACAGTCTTGATATTTGGTATTTAGATTGGTCATCATTAGTAGATGATTCCTATTGATTTTGAGATTACTGGGTCAAAGGTCAAGGTCACAAGGGCCTTGATGTAATAAAGCTTGTCTGCCAAATAACTGAAGATTCCTTTGACCCACAGCTTCATATTTGGCATTTTGATTGGTGATGATAAGTAGAATGATCCCTATGAATTTTAAGGTCACCAGGTCAAAGGACAAGGTCACAGGGGCATTGACTTCAAAAAACTTGTCCTCCCAATAACTTAAGATTCCTTTGACCCACAAGGTTCATATTTGGTATTAAGATTGGTTGTCATAAGTAGATGATCCCTATTGATTTTGAGGTCACTGGGTCAAAGGTCAAGGTCACAGGGGCCTTGATGTCATAAATCTTGTCTGCCCAATACCTTAAGATTCCTTTGACCTACAGTCTTCATATTTGGTATTTAGGTAGATGATCCCTTTAAATTTTGGGGTCAAAGGTCAAGGTCACAGGGGCCTGGACTTCAAAAAGCTTGTCCGCCCAATAATTTAAGATTCCTTTTCTCATGATTAATAGATGACCCCTTTTGAATTTGAGGTCACAGGGGCCTTGACTAAAAAAAACTTGTCCGCCTAATAACTTAAGATTCCTTTGACCAGAAGTCTTCATATTTGGCATGGAGGTAAGTCATGATCATAAGGTGACCCCTATTGATTTTGAAGTCTTTGGGTCAAAGGATAAGGTCACTGTGGCCTTGACGCAATAAAGCTTGTCTGCTCAATTGCTTAAGAATGTTTTGGTCAACAGTCTTCATATTTGGTTAATTAGGTTGTTTATGATTACTAGATGACCCCTTTTGATTTTTAGGTGACTGTGTCAAAGGTCAAGGTCACAGGGATTAAACTATAATAAGCTTGTCTGCTCAAATGCTTTAGAATGCCTGTCGGCAGTGCATTGATTTTGTCATTTTCACATTTGAAGCATGTAGAATACATAACTTAGCATTGCTCTGGCTTAGTAACCTCAGATTTGGCAGGGAGGTTGTCCTTGAGTTCTAAATGGCCACTGTTGATTCTGACAAAGTGGTATGCGGGGGAACTCATGCCATAACAGTGGCAGTTTTAGTTGTGGTTGCACACATTCAACTCAAATTTGACATATGGAAATCATAGGAAAATGCAGGTGCACATTCAAATTTATTCATAGTCTGATGATTTTTGACAGAGTTATGCCCCTTGATAAAATTTTCAGTTTCCGTTCATTATCTCCCAACCGTAGTACACAATCAACTCAAATTTGACATATGGATGCGTCAAAGGAATGTGCAGGTCAAGTTCGAATTTGGTCATGATTTTTGGCTGAGTTATGCCCCTTTCACTTTTAAAAAAAACTTCATATTTCTTTCATTATCTCCTTAACAGTTGCACACATTCAACTCAAATTTGACATAATTATGGATACGTCAAAGGTATGCACAGGTCAAGTTCTAATTTGGTCATGGTTTGATGATTTTTGTCAGAGTTATGCCCCTTTTGCTTTGAAAAAAATTCAGGTTTCGTTCATTATTTCCCCAACAGTTGTACACATTTAAGTCAAATTTGACATATGGATACGTCAAAGAAATGCACTGGTAAGTTCAAATTTGGTCATGGTTTAATAATTTTTGGCAGAGTTACTGCTCTTTAACTTAAGAAAAAATAAGAAATTTTCTGTTTCCATTCATTATCTCCCCAACAGTTTTACACATTCAGCTCAAATTTAACATATGGATATGCAATAATAGGAATGTGCAGGTTAAGTTTGAATTTGGTCATGGTTCGATGATTTTTGATAGAGTAATCCCTCAAAATTAGAAATACTTAGTTTTTGTTTCATCATTTCCCAAACAGCTGCACACATTCAACTGATATTTTACATACATTTTACTGTCTGTCAGTTTGTTTGTCGGTAGACCACATGGTTTCCGCTGATTATCTTGAAAACTATTTATCACAAACTCTTCATATTTCACATAGTGATTGGTCATAACTAGTAGATGACCCAATTGATTTTGGGGTCACTAGGTCAAGATCACAGGGGCCTTAAATGATATTTCATAAAAACGAATTAATTTTTTTCTAGGGTGTCAAAGAGTTTTGGTAATATTTATAAAGAAGGACTTAACACTAAGTTCCTGATTAAATATAAGGCATGTAAATGCAATATAAATAGTGATTTTTTTCTCCCCAAGTTTTACAACTTAACACTTATGTACATTTAAATTAAAATAATCGCCTGTCAATATCGTTGCCGCCATAGTGTACAGCGCTAGGAAAATTTTGTTAAAATTGGGGTCCTGTGCTTCAAATCCATCGTATTGTTGATGTTATTGAGTATTGAAATAAAATATTATGTTTTTTATGTTCGCAAGGTGCCCATACATAACTTGTAAAGAAATATACTTTTTGAAATTGATAAGATGATTGAAAATTTGGAGCCCCCCTTTTAGTTTTACTAATGTATATGATAAAAGAAAGTAATAATATAGCAAGTTTCTTTTTAAAGAAACATGTCAAAAAAGATTAATAGCCTCTAAAATTAAAACATTGCTGATGGGAACATGTATTTCACAATGGGGAAAAAAGAGTATTGTAAAAACAAATTAATATTTCGTTAAAAAAATTTTTATTTAGTAATTATGAAATAATATTTCATTTTTACGAATTAATATTTCGTAATTACTAAATAATATTTCGTAAAAAGGAATTATCATTTCGTAAATACAAATTAATATTTCATAAAAACATTTCGTTTTTAGGAATTAATATTTCGTAATTACGAATTAATATTTCGTAAAAACAAATTAATATTTCGTAAAAACAAATTAATATTTGGTAATTACGAAATAATATTTCATAATTACGAACTATTATTTCATAAAAATGAATTAAATGCCAGGAAAAAAGTGTCGAAAATGTCACCTTAGGGGCTATGTACATATGTGTTGTTGGACATTTCTTTTTTGCGACGGACGCGCCCTCAGGCGCGTTCAGAGCTAAGTCATCTACACATGGGATTTCGTTGGCTACACTCGCGCAATGTGTCCTAAACCAATTAACAGCCCAAGAAATAGTACATGAATTTGATCCTTTAAAACTCTCATACTTTGTCTGGATATCTTAATGTCTTCCATATTTAGCCTTTTCAATTTCAAATTAAGATTTTCCAAGTTAAAATATGAACGTATATTATTGATAAAAACGTTGTAGTCCCGTAGTATTAATGCGCAATATGCAAATTACTGCTGAAACGATTTACCGCTGTCGAAAAAGTAGGACAGCAAATTATACTTCAATAAAGGTGTAACCTCTGAGTTCCAAGACATTAATATTAGAAGGAAATAAATATTTCTACATTATACAAAACATTATTATTAACAAATCAAAAGTTTTTCGTGACTAGGATAAATCGCGCATTAATAAAAGAAGAACTATTTTCGTGACTCATACCGCGGGTTTAGCTGAATATTCAGCAGTTATTAATATATTAGATACAGTACAATGGCTAGTATAAATATCTATTTTTGAAAATGCATGTAAGACACTTTACCGCCATGTAGTCTTTCATGGTAAGTAAGTTATAATATCAGTTCTACATCCGATTCTTGTGGTTTGTTTACATATTTTACTAGGTCATGATATGAGTTAACCTTCGCTATTCTAAAAATAGATTCTGCTTCACCTGTTCTGATTTTTGGACAGGCGATTAGGAAGTACACATTAAACATGTAATTAATAAACCAGCGGATTGTAATGCAATACTTTTAGAAATGCTATACAATTGTAAGAAGCAAACAAGTTGAAAATTGAATTTAGTGTGAAGTTGAAAAGGACAACTAAACACTGTAGTGCTTAAGTGACATTTAAATTAAAATAAAAACGATGTGCTCTGGCCTCTACATCTTTACCTTGTAAATAAAAAAAATCTAAGAAATACACTATTAATTGCTGATGATTTTAACCAATTTTTTTTTAATGAGACATATCCAAGAGAAATAAAAATACAAATGACTTATATTTTATTGTCTGTATGCCCACTATGATATAACACGAAGCAATTCTAAATAGCATTCTCAAATGTATAATGTATTATGTTTGATGTTTATTTGCCTGGATTTATTCTAGAAATATTTCGTTTTTTTTTCTATTTACATATCATTTCTTAGAATCAATCGATAAGGACACTGATTTACAAGTTTGACCAGAGTTTTTAGGCATAAATTTCATTCTGTATTTAAGTGCTTGAAAGTAGAAAATCTTAATTATATCAATTTGGAACACAAAATATATTGCTGTACAAATCTCGAACTTGTATGGAACAAATTTTCTCTGTTATATACTTTGTGTTTTGTTTTTGTTTTGTTTTGTTTTTCTAAAAGAAGCCTTAATTAATGTCTCTCCGGTTGCATGTCCGTCTCATTCAGTGCTGCAGCACTTTGATTTATTTCTTTAGTTAGCCAAGAAAGGGTAACTACATGGTTCTTGTCAAACTTGACCTCTCTCTCTCACATTTATTGATCAGATTAACTTGTTCTTTCAAATTCAAGTCTTTCCATTTTACTTTTTCCATGATCAGATTTTTTAACAGACTGTGATAGCAATGATTGTAAGTGTCATTAGAATGCAAAATAAAGAAAGAATGACGTTTTTACAGTTTTTCAAGTAATAATAATAATAAAAATGATAATTCTTTTATTTCATGAAGGTAAAATATTAAAAAACACAGTCATGTCATATTTACAATATTGCCTTGCATTAAACAAGGTAAAAAACAATAAAATCCCAAATATGTAAACACATATATAAAAAAAACAACAACAAACATTAAAATCAACAGACACATGGATTCATCAGAATAATTCAAATTATTATAACAAGTAAATAGTTTTTCATTTTTCTTTTAAAACATATGAGAAGAAGATTCTTTACTACATGCTTTTCGATGGTTTATAGAAATATATCAGTGAAATAAAAACTGATAATTTCACTGTTTTAAGGGTCAAAATTGGCCTGGCCCCTAAGGGTCATTGGTTTTCCTTATATGTATATAGTAAAACCTTTAAAAAAAAAACTACTTTAAATAAAACCAAAGAGCTAGAGCTTAGATATTTAGCAATAAACATCTTCTAATGGGTGTTTACAAAGTTTGTTCGAATAAAAGCCTGCCCGAGGGGGTTAATGATTTTCTTTATTTGTATATAGTAAAAACTTAAAAAATCTTCTTCTAAAAGCTACTTAAAAGAGCTAGAGATTATATATTAAGCATGAAAAAATCTTCTTAGGGGTGTCTACCAAGTTTATTCAAATAAAAGCCCTTGGGTCAAAATTGGCCCCACCCAAGGGGGTAATTGATTATTCTCATATGATAAGTACATATCATTTCGAACTGTTGTTTTACCTTAGCAATAGAAATAATTATGGACTATTTCAGATACAATTATGAACTTTGTGATGGCCCTTAAATGATTTTAAATTTTCAAATTTTGTTCACTCCTGTTATACCACTGAAAATGTAAGGGATTAATCGCATACATGTGAACTCTCCCACTTTTAGCGGCAGACTCCCACTTTCTCCAGCCGTATTTTCAAAGATTTTACTTAAAATAAGGGTTTTTTTTTCTCAAATTAAAGAAATCTCCCTAGTTTTGATGTCAGAATTTCCTTCTTTGTTTATTGCAAATTCTAAAATCTCCCTCTTTTTGAAGAAAAATCTCCCACTTGATCATCAAAAAAAGTTTACATGTATGTAATCGGTACCCAAGTTCTTGTGCATATTACACAGGTTTTTAGGTTAAATAATTTTTGGTTGAGTTATGGCTATCATGAAGCAACACATGTGATCACTGATCATTCTTGTTTTGTTTTGGTAATATTATGTGAGAATAAAATGTAACTAAAACATTATGAAAGCACAAATTATATTATAATTATATTGACATTTGCATCAGTTTGACACACACAAGAGTTATAATTTTGATCAGTAGAAATACAAGTCTTAATACTGTCTGCTTTTGATCACATTTATTGGCCAGCCAATACCCCAGAAAGGAGTTTGCATATATGAAAGTTTGCTACATTGTTTCTTGCCCTTTGTTGAAGAGAAAGCAGGTAGCATTTTAATGCATTTTGAGGTCTGTTTTCTTGTTCCATACATTGTCCTAAAATGTTTAGAGCTGTTTCTCTATGTCCGAGGTTTACATCTGTTGCTATGGTTCTTATAAGTTTACCAAGTGCTTGTTGTTGATCTTGATGTCTTTGTAGATGACTGTAGATCTTGTATTGTAGGAAGTATAGGAAAGGTAGAGAATCAACTACAGCCCAGTCCATCCAAAAGTCTTCATACTGATCTCTGTGTATCATGTCATCTTGTGTAGATCTGAACATTTCATATTGTAGTTCATGAGGAACACAGTTGATCTCTTTCTGTATAAATCTGACACAAAATGCTGTAATATGTTTGATACAGTCCTCACTTTGTTCACCACATACCCTCTTGAATTCTGCTGTTACTGCTGGTGGAGGCTTATCCCAGCAGCTACAGATAGGTACAACAGGATAAGAGTAATATTGTTGTTCAGTGTGTCTCAGAATTAGTTCAGCTTTCTCCATATCTCCTGTACTGTAGAACACTGAAGCCAATTTAAGTCTGCTAGATGAGATATCTGAGTTTAAACCAGCTGATAACCAAACCAATGCTTGAGGTGACACTTGATTATTTTCACCAATGCTGGATGATGCCAGGATAGATCCATATGTGGTAAAAAGAAAAGGTGCTAGAAACTTGAATGCTGCCTGTACTAATCTATTACCATTAACGATGAAAGTAATAAATTTACCTATACAATTCTTCATTGCTCTAATGTTTTTTGTGTGTAAATGTCTTAAAACAAGATTATGAGTTATGCTTGTAATGTGTGCTGTGTTTAAATATTCTGAGGTCATATAAAATTCATGTATTGCAAGAGAAGATTGATAATAATATGCTCCATGTGGTACCATGTTCAGTTTAACTTGCAATCTATAGCCAAGATCATCAATATCAATTCTAAGTAACATTTGACCATCATTCTGTAAAAAATCACTTATATTTTTTGAAAGTTCATGTTTTTTTCCAGCTGTAAATTGCCCTGCCATCAAATTATTTTCTCCGATAATAAAATGTGAACAACGGTCATTCTGCACACAGCTATGTAATTCTAATAAGCAGTATGTTAAGCATATAAATAAATTGTTCTCTTTCCATATACTTGACTCTGTGTTTTCTATACAGTGTAATAGAACTGTTTTACACATGAAGCTTGATATGTTGATTTCCCCTTGAGGATTAAGGAAGGATTTAAGAATCATTTTCAATAATACATAGCACCTTATTTGTGTTATATTTAGATTGAACATAAGATGTTTTTCTGCCAGTGATGTAGATATTCTCCATTCAAGTTCAGGATATTCACTGACCTTACTTTCAGTTGGAACAACAAAACACCCAGTTCTGACTGCATATCTTCTCAAGTCTAGTGTTGGCCATCTGCCAATACCTTGTCTATCTAACCAACCTGATGCTGATTGAGGCCATGATTTACAAGGAAAAGCTGGCACATTGTCTCTATCACAGAATCCATCCTGTCCTTGTTCAGCAAGTGATGGTCCATGATCTACAGCACCCGGAATGATACCATTAAATTTTGTGTTTTTTAACAATATTCTTCCACTTCTATCAGTTATATGGTGTTCATCAGGAATGACAGTGACAGGAAGAGGTTCATCATGTCGGAGCAGTTGTAAGAAACAATAACCAGGGGTAGTGTTCTCATCCTGTATCATGAGGTAGTTTCTCTTGCCATGTTCCCACTCTGACCAGTCTTGTATTATATTGAAATCATGATTACAGTATAGTACATCAATGTCTGAATCAAGTCCTAAAGTAGTTGTACCTTCACTCTGACTCCCTAGATAATATTCAGTCATGTTTGTATCAGTTAACCTGTACATGATATTCCTCATAGTCTCTTTCAGCATTAAATGTCTTCTCCTTCTCATCACCATTCTTTCATTGACACCAATGTCATCTAAAACCTCTGATAAAGCCAATGATAGGTTTTCTCTGTAGTCAGGTTCTTGAAACATTCTGTAATATATTAATAAAAGGAAAAATTGTTGTAGTCACTCATTAAATTTATTTTGTCACATACTTCTACTTGTTTGTTATCTGCCCTATGTGGAAAAATAAGTATTGATATTGTGAAAATTTTAGGTAGATATCAATTAATAATAATAATAATAATAATAATAATAATAATAATAATAATAATAATAATAAAATGGTATTGTAAAGATTTGTTCCTTTTATCTACATGTATTTTTTTTTGATATTCTCCAAACTTAAATATTTGAATATTTATTTTTTAAATTTTATTGATGCAAATTTTTGCGAAAGGTTTCTGTAATGGTGGATTTTCTTCCACTATGTTTTGACTTAAAACTTTACTACTATAAATTCATAAAAAAACGTTATTTTTTTCCAAAAAGAAAAGAAAAGAAAAACAATTATAAAAGATATATAACTCACTTTTAATGCTTTGTTAATAGTAAATGTAATTATGTCCCTTACAATATTGTAAGCTTATTTGCATTCCTGAGAGTTACATTTATGATAATTATTTAAGGCTTTGATACATCAATATTATAGTTTAAAATTTTGATCAATTTTCAGTGTTTTTTATGTTTTTAAAAATTAACATTATATTAAATTGTAAGTTGACTTTGAAGACTCTTGAATCAAACACAATCTAAATTGATAATATAATATTAATATTGCATCAAATATTTTCTTAAATAATGTATTTATTAAAATGTAAAATTATGTGTTTAAAGATAAATTTAAACTTACTTTTAAAGTTGTATTTGACAGCATATGATCAGGATGTCTTTAAAATTATTGAAAAAAAATGTTTGACTTTCTGTTTGACAAAGTTGGAAATTCCTCTTTTGGAAGGGAAATAACTCACTTCCTCTTCCTGTTGTTATAGAATATAATTTGATTATTTCCCTTGTTTAAATTTGTTTTTGCTTATTTTAAGTGAAAAATTATAAAGGTATATAAAATAGTTATATGGCTATATCTCTTTTGATAAAATGTGTCATATATCTTTTAAGAATATGGTGATTTATTTTAATTGTACATTAATTTACATGCAATATTCTTTAAAAACATGTCTTAATAAATTCTGTTTTGAAGGATTTTTACTGTATAATATTATATAAACTTTATTCTGTATCACTAGAAATGATACAAAAACCTGACAAGAGTTTGAATAAATCATTTCATTTTAGACACAAGACATATACAAACCTATAGTCAGTGTACTTGTATGTTTTTCTACAACAACAACAACAACAACAATTACTTTTATTAATATCAGATTACAGACATGTAATAGCATGATTCATTTTGTTTAATATTGAAATATGGGTAAATAGATGGGGACAGATAAATACAAAGTTAATAAGTAAATAACATGTCAATCAATTTAACACAATATTTAAAACTATGTAGACCTTGTTAATATCATTATCTGTAATTTAAATGGTAAATAGGCACGTTGGGAGAATTGGGGTACGCACGGGTAAAGCGTGATAAGAAAACAAAATAATGTTACGAGAATTGGATCACGTGGAAATCGTGATCAGGAAAGGTATTTCATTGACTAGTGGATATGTTGGGAGAATTATACCACGAGAAAAACATAGTGGAAAACGTATGTCATTGACTGGGATATTTTAGAAACGGTAACAATAGATATTACATGCTACATGGTATTTAAGTGATAGAGAAAATAAATAAACATTAAATGACAATAGTAAATAAGTACGAACGATAGTGAACTGTATTATCAAAAATAAATAACAAAAAAACCGTCTGCTTGAGATTACAACGGCGAAAACAAACATGGATTTAAACATGCATATGATACCTGGGTAAGTGACTGAATAATAATATTCTCTAGGGACAAGTATTTCGGAAAAAAATTATTATCAAGTGTAAGAAAGTACTCAGATTATTAAGGACCACTAATGATTCTGCGGACATAAGTTCCCTAAATTTGATTACATTTGTCCTATTATAGAACCTTCTCGGAATATATTTCATTCTTTCATCAGTAAAAAAGGGACATTTAAGAAGATAGTGGAATTCGTCACCCACGTCATTTAGTGAACATAACATACACTTTCTGTCTTCATATGGTAGTGTACAATTTCGCCACCTGCCTGTTTCTACTGGCAATCTATGATTACCTGTTCTAAAATGGAATATTGTTAGTCTTTTATTTGGGGGTAATATATTTAAATATGGTTCAAATTTAATATCAGATTTAAATAACCTATAATTTGTTCCTTTCGAGGAGTTTGCTAAATTCTCGTTGAATTTCTGTATAAAAACTTGTCAAGTAATGTTCTTTTTATTAATTTACCTACGTTCTTTAAAGTGAAAATTTCTGGTTGATCCAATAGTTAGTATTTCCGGTAAAATCAAGAATATTTTTTACATAATTTAACCATTTGTAATTTATCTCTGAATTCAACATAAACTCATAACATTGCCTTGAAATTTTAGACTCACTGCCCATAAGAAGTTTACACCAATAATTTATTATTCTTGTTTTAATGACTATTTCAAGCGGATAACGACCTAGCTCACCATATAACATGTATAGGGGCGTACCTTTCTTGCTGTTTGTTATTTTGCGGAGGAAGTCGGTGTGAACCCTTTCGATTAAATCCAAATTTTCAAATCCCCATACTTCGCAGTTATATGTTAGTATAGGTACAATTGTTTGATTGAAAAGCTTTATCTGTACGTCAATTGGCAAGTCAATGTTAGCTATACGCATATATAGGATATGTAATGCCTTTTTAGCTTGAATTATTAACTGTTTTCGCGCTTTTAAAAAACTACCCGATGATGAAAAAAGAACGCCCAGATATTTATATTCTTTAACAATTTCTATTTTTTCGCCACTTAAGTTAAACATGTAATTTCCAGGTCTACTGGTTCCAAAAATAATGATCTTAGTCTTTTGCATATTAATTGTCAATTTCCATTGTTTACAATATTGGTGAAAATCATTTAACATGTTTTGAAAAGTTTTTTCGTCTTCACTTACAATAACAGTATCGTCTGCATATAATAGTACAAAAATTTTCAGATACACATCGATGCTTCCATGTTTTCGTTTAAGTTCTATTCCCGCGTTATTACTATTAAGATATTCTTCAAGGTCATTTAAATATATTGAAAAGAGAACGGGGGACAAATTTTCCCCTTGACGTACCCCACAACATGCTTTTGAAAAAGGGGGAAATATTACCGTTTAAAGATACACATGATTTAATATTTGCATACATATTGAAAATAACATTAAATAGTTTCCCGTTTATTCCGTTTTTAAGCAGTTTGTTCCATAATCCTACACGCCAAATTTTGTCAAAAGCGGCCGAAAAGTCTATGTAAGAACAAAACAATTTTTTCTTTTGTGATTTAAGGGTGTCAATGAGAAATTTAAGAGTAAAAATGTGGTCTGTGGTTGAAAACCCAGATCTGAAACCGGCCTGATTTTGTTTAAGGATATCTAATTTACTTAAGAAAGAGTTTATGCGTTCGTTTAATATGGCAGTGAATATTTTCCCAAGGCAACTTAATATTGTGATTGGACGATAATTTCCTGGGTCTAATTGTGAACCTTTTTTCTTGTAGATTGGCATTATAGTGCCGATAAGCCATTTTTCAGGTAAAATCCCAGTATCAAAAATTTTATTAAAAAATTTAATGTAAATTGGTGTCAAAATGGACTTAGTACTTTTAATATATTCATTATAGATGAAATCTTGCGGTGAAGCTGCTTTGGAATTATTGCATTTGTTTATCATTTTTAATATTTCAATTTCTGTAATGGGCTCGTTCAAAATACTGTCATCTATAGTTATATTTGGTTCCGCTTGATTAGTTTGTATACAATCATCATAATCGGGGTCGGAATTTACTTTTTTAAAGTGATTATAAAATTCATTGATATCTGGCGTAGTATTATTAGGACATGTATTATTCAAATTGTTCAAAATTTTCCAAAAATCTTTCGGTTTTTTAGAATGCATTTCTCTTAATTTACGTTCGTTTCGTGTTTTATGCTGACGTATATATGTATTCATTGTTTGTTTATAAAATCTAGCGGCACGATTTAGTTCTGATTTATATAGGTCATTCTTATGCAAGCTGTACATTTTTCGTGCGCGGTTATATTTACGTCTCGCTTTATTACATTGAGGCCCGAACCATTGGTTTGTTTTTTGTTTGTTAGATGTTTTATTTAAAAAATGATCATCGTTTAAAGGAGGTTTTGACGGAAAAGTCTTAAATGCCGAATGATTAAAGAGGTCTGCAATTTTTTCTGAAATTATGTTGATTTGAGTTTTTGATATTTCACCGTTTAGTTCATTTAAGGATAGTTCAATCGATTTGAGGTCTTTTTCATCTAAATTTAGGACAAACTCAGAAGAGAGGTTATTCCTCCATTTCGGCGGCTTTATAAACTGACTTGACGTTGTTTTATTATGATCCGTTTCTGTACTTTGGCTATCAAGACACGAAAAATGTATTTCGACTGTTAACAATGAATGTCCATCCGAAAATAATGCATCAACTTCTTTAACTTCAAAATCTGATAGAAAGGGAAACAAGTGAACTGAGCCTGCCATGTAATCTATAACGGAAGTATTTCTAAAAGTGAAGTTTCCCTTGTTTCGGTCTTTACCTACTCTACCATTTAATATGTATAAATTATTACATTTACATATATCAAGGAACTAATATGCCCGACAGCATTGTTTTTCGTGTCCATAGAAGTTCTTTTAAGCGGGACATTACATTTTTCGAGTATTTCGAAAGAGTTAAATACACTCATGAATTGTTCATCAAATTCGAACTGTTTTGATAAAAAATCATCTATAATGACAAAATCATCAGCGTAAGAGGTATGACATCTAAAGTGTATATAAATATCTGAAGTGTGTGTGTGTTTGGGTTTGTTTACCCTCGCCACCGGAAAGAGACCATATGGGCGAGCATATATACTTCATTTATAACCTTTTAAAAAGGGGGAGCTTAATTTTAAATTATTTATTGTTATATCCGTACATGTGTTTATGTGCATACCATATCCCCCATGACAGGGTAGTCTCTACGTACAACCTCTGCCATGGGAGGAAGATGGGGCAATCCCATACTAAGATTAAGAATTCTAAAATTAAATTATTAAAAAGCACTTATTTTAAAATTGGCCAAGACGTTTATAGAAGTTACCGTCTTTTATAACAGGTCTATCTAATATTTAGTATAACTAAAAAATTTTAAAATATTACCTATAATTGTAGAGTTCGCATACTTGCGAAGAAGGCATGTCAGGAACGTTTTCTGACCAATTCATTGTGGGCTGACTGTTATTTATGTTGGTTTCTATTTAAATGTTATAAACCGTATACATTGGGATGCATATAATTAATTACATGTTTGTAATTAGCAGAGTTTGTTTTAAATTTTGTAATTTTTGTAAGTTCTACCGAACACCCGCTTTATAAAGTTAATTTTGATTGGTTTAGAGAGGATTGCCTCCTTTGTTCTCATTGGCCGAAAATTCTCTGTTTACAAAATAAGGAGGTCAATCCGATTTTCTTGAAAATTCTGCAAGTTTTGTATTGACCTATTTCGACAAGTTTGTCGCGCGGACTGGATAGAAATTTTGCGGGTGCCCGTTGCATCCAATGTATACGTGTTTTTACCAACTTTATTTCAAAATTAAAACAAATATGATAGTTAAAATGTGGTGGAAACGGCCTTATCTATTTATCACTGTCTCATGGTCTATAAATTATTATGCATCTAGATATCACACATAATAATTAATCTTCTATTACTTAAACAATTCATAGAAGAATAAGAAAAAATCTAAGTCCCAAATATGGCTAATAATAATAACTTGGTTACCCATAATGTGATGAGATAGTCTTTATCTGAAGAAAAACACTTAAACCTTTTGTTATGATCTGCTTGAATGCTCTTAAGCTTGACACTTGATTTCACAAGGTGTCAACAACTGTTGTTATTTGGGTTATTGTATGAAAAAAGGTGAGAAAGTAAATTTTAGAGTGGTTTAATGGAGCTTTCAGCACATTTATTTTGTGAAGAATTAATTTCTTATTTGACAGGTGAATTATATTTATCATTTAATAACTAATATTCAAATCAGACCAAATAGAATTTAATGTTAAATTTCTCAGAAATATATTTAGATCAGATTATATATTATAACATACTTTTATATTGTTAATATACATATTGTTTGTTCATATAACATGACTAAAATAGACCATGGTCATAAAGTATGTAAGCAATAAGAATATTCACAATTAAGACCACCCCGCAATTAAGACCACTTTGGACCAGTCCCGATGGTGGTCTTAATTGAGGGTTTTACTGTATTGGTAAAAACTTAAAAAATCTACTGTTAAAAAACCCCTAAAAGCTAGAGTTTAGATATTAAGCATGAATTACCTTTCTAGTGTCTTCCAAGTTTGTTCAAATAAAAGCCCTGGAGACAAAATTGGCCCTGCCC
Source organism: Ruditapes philippinarum (assembly GCF_026571515.1). Classification (NCBI taxonomy): domain Eukaryota; kingdom Metazoa; phylum Mollusca; class Bivalvia; order Venerida; family Veneridae; genus Ruditapes; species Ruditapes philippinarum. The sequence continues at coordinate 56,753 of NW_026853656.1, read as the reverse complement.
AGAGGGGGGGGGGGGGGGGGGTCATTGTTTTTCCCTATATGTGTATAGTAAAAACTTAAAAAATCTTCTTAGAGCTAGAGCTTAGATATTTATCATGAAACATCTCCAACATCGACCATTAGTTTGTTCAAATAAAAGCCCCTTGGTTAAAATTGACCTTGGCTCCGGGGGCCTTTATACAGGTGAGCAATTTCAGGGCCATCATGGCCCTCTTGTTTTTTGTTCCAAGCGGCCAAAAACAGTAAATTTCCTTGGTTAAAACAAACTGTTATAATTGAAATATTGGGATGAGCTCAATCAGTACCTAAATACAGCTATCCAATAATTATTCAATCGAGTGGTTGCACAGGTAGGTCTTCAGGTAATAAATATTTTGGTAAAATGTTGTCACAAATTGTTTGAATTAAATACATGTACAGATTATGCAAATAAACTGTGAAACTTTCATCTACAATATTTCAAATACATGTACATGTAGTGTAACGTAAGGCAGATTGTTACTTAAGTACCTAATTTAATTACAGCCTCAAAGTGAAATAAAGATTTTGTTTTTAAAACAATTTCCCTATTCATCTTGCCTGAGAGACTTTTCTTACAGAGTGATAAGAAGCTCTAAAAATGAATCAAAGTGCTGAAAGCACTGCAGTTGGGACGTACTTGAAGGATCAAAATTACCTTTTTTTACTATTTCGGGGGTAGATGCGTGAAGGGTCTTGCCAGATGATCAATATAAAGTGCACAATTCAGTAAATGAACAATAGTTGATACAATTACTCTATGACACACATGTTCAAATATAATATTTAGGTTACATGTACGTGTAGGTCCACCACAAACCAATATTGGCCCTTTTTGACAAGATCAACAAGTGAAATAAGAGCTACCAGAGAAAACTGCAAGCTCGACTATTTTAACACATGTCATAATAAAGGGAGACAAAGCTATGACAAAATAATTAATTGTGATATAAATATATTAAATTTTCTGCATCAGTATCCAGAAAACACTCAAATGGTCATTTTTTTTGCATCACATTCTGCATCAGTATCCAGAAAACACTCAAATGGTCATTTTTTTTGCATCACATTATATGAATGTGGCCATGTCATTAGAACTTATGATGGCTTTTGATCACTGCACTTCTCATGCAAATCTCTTTCACTGTACGAAGTTACATGTATAATCATATTCCTTCAATAGTTTAATCCTCTCTATGAACAAGTATCATGAAACAATATCAACGAAGATAATTCAAAAACTAAGTACTGTAGAATTTTGGTTATTTGACAAGCACTTCTGCTTACTAGTCTCTACAACTGTATTTAGTTTAGGTGAGATATCACTGAAAACATTTACTCCAGACAACCAATATTTTAAATGTTGATGTATTACAAGAGATGATAATTGTAAAATTAAGCTAGGAAAAATTATGGTTCTTTGAAAATACATTTCCTTTCACTTGAATGTTTTCGCTGTGTAAAATTTTAATAAAATTCCATCAACTCTTTTTCCAGTATTTTTCTGGACAAGCATAATTAGGTACATGTATTATAAAGGGAGATAATAAAAAAACTAAGGAATGCAGTAATGGTTGTTTGACACTTTGGCAAATTCGAGTCTGTACAACTAGGTGTAGTTTCAGTGATAGTTTGGAATAAGCAATTTTAACTTAAGGGAGATAATTAAAACATGAAGTAAGGTAGAGTTATGTTTCTTGAACACTGCACTTTCTCTCAAAAGTCTCTATCACTTTGTGAAGTTTACATAAAATCCCTTCAATACGTATATAGTTGTATTCATATTCCGGACAAGAGTGTGAAGGACGGATATGTCTTCCTAAGGTTTTTTAACCAGGTTTTCCGAAGGAAAAGTCTGGTTATTAGATTGAGGTATGTCGGCGGGCGGGCGGGCGGATGGGCGGGCGGGCGTAAACAATTTCTTCTGTGCGCAACTCCTCCTACATTTTTCAACGGATTTTGACCAAACTTTCACAGAAGCTTTGTCATCAAGTGACCTGGCGCATATTGTCGGGGTTTTGTGATTGGATAATATTTGACCTAATTATGGCCCTTTGTTTTTTTTCCTTTATAGTGAATACTATTTCTTCTGTGCCCAACTGTTCCTACATTTCTCAATGGATTTTGACCAAACTTTCACAGAGGCTTTGTCATCATGTGCCCTGGCGCATATTGTCGGGGTTTTGTGATTGGATAATATTTGACCTAATTATGGCCCTTTGTTTTTTTTTCCCAATATAGGATATATAGTGAACAATTTTCTGTGCGCAACTCCTCCTACATTTCTCAACGGAATTTGACCAAACTTTCACAGAGGCTTTGTCATCAAGTGCCTTAGGGCATATATTGTCAGGGTTTTGTGATTGTATAATATTTGACCTAATTATGGCCCTTTGTCTTTTTTCCTTATACAGATTATATAGTGAACAATTTTTACCATGCGCAACTTCTCCTACATTTCTCAACAGATTTTGACCAAACTTTCACAGAGGCTTTGTCATCAAGTGCCCTGGCGCACATTATCGGGGTTTTGTGATTGGATAATATTTGACCTAATAATGGCCCTTTGTTATTTTCCCTTATACAGAATATATAGTGAAAAATATTTTCTGTGCTGAACTCCTACATTCTCAACGGATTTTGTTCAAACTTTCACAATAGCTTTGTCATCCAGTGCCCTGGCGCATATTGTCGGGGTTTTGTGATTGTATAATTTTTTATTTAATTATGGCCCTTTGTTTTTTTTCCTTATACAGAATATAATTATAGTGAACACTTCCTCTGTGGCAATTCCTCCTACATTATTCATGTTTTACATTGCACATAGTTACATTGTTTGTTGCTTGTATTTGTATTTCAAATACAACATATTTATCTACAATGGTGATAATTGAAAACCTGGTTTCATGGCATTGCCATGTTTCTTGTGTCTTTAATCATCTCAAAACACTGTAAGAATCATATTTTCCTCCCATGAGCAACCTTTCCCCTACAAGTACAAGTCTGTATGAAATGAACACGGATATCCATAATATTACTTGAGTCCATACAGACAGATGGTTTAGACCACAACTGTATTATCTCCCTTTTGGGAGCATAAATTATGATATAATCTAATAAATATCTAGTTATATTCATATTCAGAATAAGAGTGTGAAGAACGAATGTCAATGTGGGTTTTTTTTTTCTTTAATCATCTAAAATCTCAAAAACACCATAAGAAACATATTTTCCTCCCATGACTTTCCCACATGTACAAGTTCCCCACAAGTACAAGTATGTATAGAATGAACACGGATATTTAATATCAATTGAGTCCATACTGTAAGACAGATGGTTAAGACCGCAACTGTATTCTCTCCCTTGTGAAGAGCATAAAATATAATAACATGCTAAATCTGAGTATGGTTCTATATCTCTTTATCAGATACCAGTACGATGAACCTTGCTTTTGTACCTTTTGAGTAATATCAGAATTCAGATTTCATTGACATACAGAAAGGGGTCAGTCTTAAGTCCCCTCTTGGTGATATCAGAAGGGGACTAATAACAACAATTTATTTTAGTTTCAATTCTCAGGTTTGTTACTTTTCATTAAACCAGGCAAGCTAAGATACATGTTATAACTTATGAAGTATGCTAGCTCTGAATGTATTTACACAACATTGCTAAACATTACACACTATTTTAATAAATTTTGGAATGTGCAGTCATATGTTACACAAGTCCCAGGAGCTTCAATTCATGGAAACTTTTGGGGAAAACAGTCAAAATATCACATTTTTTTGTTTGAAGCCAAAACAACTAGATTTAACATTTTCCTTCAACACAATGTTCATGACTGGCCCTTTACTATTGACAGGGGATTCAACTGAAGTGCTAACTCAGACTACCCCTCTAAATTAGTCCAACTAGTCCCAAGTGTTCATATTGGTGCCTATACAGTTATGATCACTACATCTGGAAACTGGAGATTCCCACAGACTGTGGTGCTAATCTTCATTTGCTTGACAGTGACACATGTCCACCTTAAAAAAATGCAATAACAATTATATGAAGTGCAATAATTTGCAAAAAATGCTTATCTTATTTATCTCTTCTTACATTTATAATGCAGAGCACTAGATTTGTGTGTCTGTCATACAAAATGACTTTCAATAACACTATTTAAATAATATTTGAAATACAATTTCTTTAATAAATACTCATATAGTAATACTGAATTCCTTTTTGTGATATTTTTCTGTCACATATGTTCAGACAGTATACAATTAATTTGTTTAGACGGCATACAATTTAAAGGTATAATTATTTATTGGCTACAAAAAATGTAAATTATGGTTAGTTTAATAACCAATATGAATGTTTCAAAGATTATCCCTTCAAACTTTAAAAACAGCCTGTCAATTAAGCAGATCTTAACAATAAGGCACACTAAACAGAAAAAAAAATGGCCAATCAAAGTGTAGGGAGCATTTTTATACATATTTAAATCATTTGGTGGGTAAACAATCACTTCACAGCTGTGCTTTGCTATTGAATATTTTCATTTGTTTCAATCTTGAATAATCAAAATGTAAACAATGTTCAACGGCTTACCAGAATCTCTCTCTGGTTCTGGTATGGTCATTAGCCAGTTTGCTGATGATTGCAGCACCCGGAAATCAGGGTCCAATTTGGTTTAGCTAGCAAAGGATGCACAAGCTGGTATGGACTCTCTATGGGGATGGGCACAAAAATGGGGCTTTGAAATATCTGAAACTAAAACTGTGGGTATTGTATTTGGCAATCGAAACAAGCACAATTTGAACGTATCTTTAGGTGGTACTCCAATAAAATTTGTTAAAACGGTCTGATTCCTCGGTTTACTTTTAGATAAAAAATTAACATTCGGGCTGCATATCAATGATTTGGTCAACAGATGTAAGAAGGATTTAAATATCATGAGGATGTTAAAAGGCAGTGATTTTGGGACTGACAAGAATAGCCTTTTACTCCTATATCAATCCTTAATACGTTCAAATATAGATTATGGTGCTCAAATCTATTCTTGTGCTAAGAAAACTCATTTAAACAAACTCGACACCGTTCAAAACCCGATGCGTGGACTACTGGGTAAAGGTCACTATAAATTAAATAGGTTTAAAGACCAAGTCCTCCCCTTTTGTGCTGTCACACAGGACCTGGCGGAAGACTGCGGTATTAAAGATTCAAACATTGCTGAGAAGCGGCCCATGGAGGTTCCGCCGTGGACCCTGACCTTGCCTGAGGTAGACATCATGTTACAACATAAAGTGAACAAATCTGATTTGCAATATCTCTCAAATACAGAAACAAAAATTTTAATTAACAAATATATAGGTCAAACACACATTTATACGGATGGATCAAAGGACCCGGACTCTGGCAGGGTAGCCTCGGCGGTAGTTATACCTTCCCTACAATTTGAAAAAATTGATAGGTTAACCAAAAATACATCCATCTATACTGCCGAGCTACTTGCAATTAAAAATGCCATGTGCTGGATTAATGACAGTAATATTAAAAAAGCTGTCATTTTCTCTGATTCACTCTCTTCACTGATCTCACTGATATCCAACAATAGTCAGTCGAGACCAGATTTATTAAATGAAATCATTCTCTTATATAATAAAGTCCTAAACCTAGGAAAACAGGTTACCATAGTTTGGTGCCCAGCACATATAGGGATCCCAGGCAATGAACAGGCAGACAGGGTGGCCAAAATGGGCTTAAACCTCAGCAATGTCACAGAATCAATCTCACTCTCCCCCACTGAGGTTTATTCCATAATTAAAAAATATATAGTTAACCTGTGGCAGGCTGAGCTGGATTTCTGCCAGGATCATAAAAAACACATCAATAACTCAGTGGGGCTCAGTCGCCCAATTCAATATTCAAACAATTTAAAAATAGATGAGGCAATAACAAGACTGAGGTTGGGCACAACCCTGTTACCAGGGGATACGGGCCAGTATATCAAGCAAGATGACCACAATTGTGCCCAATGTGGAGTGAGATATAATATATCCCACCTATTGCATGAGTGCGACCAGCTCAGGGAACATAGGAATGAGCTGCGGTCTGCACTTGGTGCTGTAGGTCTGGGATATAACACACAAAATATACATAGCCCACCAAAGAAATACTCAACACACATTTTTAAAGCTTACGAGTTATTCATTCTAAACTGTTGCTTAACAGATAAAATTTAAATAAATAATAACCATATCTTTAAATGAAATAGTGGTGGCACTTTAATGTTAATTTATTCGCTAAAAAATAACTGTGACCTTGATCCCAGTAGTCATATTAATATAAGAAGTCATGACTGGTCTTTAATGTAAAATCCTTATTTTCTTCCCCTCTGACATCAATATATAGACTGCAATATTTGTTTACCTCACTTTAATTTAACAACAGGTGTTTATGGGACCCAGTTTGTATACTCTAGCCCCTTGACACCAGTTCTTTTTTCTAGATTGACAATTTTGACAAGCCTGAAACGTAGTATTTTTGCATTAAATGCCAATTGATAACCCAAAACACCAAAAACCAACTTGGTTAATAGCTACTTCATCTTAAAAAATGTATAATAATCAGATATGGTATTAAATAAACAGATACTATAGATTTTTATGAAAACCAGTGAAATCTTCATATATTGTCATAATTTGACACAGTAAAATCATAAATTAAACCCAAATAGAAGTAAAATTCCCAGATGATTATTTAATAACAATTAATAAACAGCATTAAAGGTCTAAACAAAAAAAAATTGATCAAGTTTTGTACTCTCCTAAAAGATTTATTGGTATTTACATCAACTACATGTATAAGATAAATAGTCAAATGGAAAACTACACAAACTTAAACTCCGCCACAAGAAAATGCTCTTTATTTACAAATACCACATAGTTATATTAATTAAGAGCAATCTGTCATTACATTAAATTAGTTAGAAAAAATCCCATCAAATTTCATTGAAAATTAAAAAAGATATGGCCATTTTCCTATGATACATAAATCTAATAATAAAAATACAAAATTTCAAATAATGGCTATGCATAGTACAAGGGAAGTAACTCAAAAGTGGACCAATACTGTTTCTCTTTCAATATGCAGTTTGATTTAAGCAAAAATAGCCATTTAAACATAAAATGGTTACAATATGACTTATTTTGAATATAAATATGTAGTTTTAATAAGTATAACATAATATTTGATAATATGATAGAAAATAATAAGATTTATAGCTAATAAAGAAAAATTACTGGTATTAGTATGAGTTGTCCTCCCCCCACTTAAACATCTGTGGTTTGATTGGTACTACTCTGTAAACCTACCCAAACTAGATACTAATAAACATATAGAATATATTACAAAAGATCTATAATGTTTATAAGTGGTAAAATGTCCTTAAATGACTATTATAAAGGAAATTATATACATAAAACACCAATTATAATCTGTCAGAGGGGAAAAATACACCTTATAAGAAAAGTACTGAACTCTGTTATAAATAATTTACCATCCTGGGTGCAAGACCATAATTTAAAGGATAAGTATTATTTTGAAACAAATTAAAATAAAAACAGGATTGGGGCTGGTTGACCGGAGCGTGTGGACTGGCCGTACCTTAGGATAAAAACCCGCTCCCAACCTGTTTAAATTAGTAATTTCCATCTATTTCCATAAACAAGAGGGCCATGATGGCCCTGAAGTTGCTCACCTGTATATAGGCCCCCGGAGCGGGCCAGTTTTAACCCCAGGGCTTTTATTTGAACAAACTTGGTAGACACCCATTAGAAGATGTTTCATGCTAAACATCTAAGGTCAAGCTGGTCAAGTTTTTTCTTTACACATATAGTTAAAAACAATGACACACCTGGGGCAGGGCCAGTTGACCCAAGGGCTTTTATTTGAACAATCTTTGTAGACACTTACTAGAAAATGTTTCATGCTTAATATCTAAACTCTAGCTATTCTTGTTTTTGCAAAGAAGATTTTATAAGTTTTTGCTATACACATATAAGAAAAATCAATGTCCCCCGGGGCGGGGCCAATTTTGATCCCAGGGCTTTTATTTGAACAAACTTTGTAGACACTCACTAGAAGATGCTTCGTGTTTAATATCTAAACTCTAGCTATTTGAGTTTTTTCAAAGAAGATTTTTTTAAGTTTTTGTTATACACATATAAGGAAAATGAATGACCCCCGGGGCAGGGCCAATTTTGACCCCAGGGCTTTTATTACAACAAACTTGGTAGACACTCACTAGAAGATGTTTCATGCTTAGTATCTAAACTCTAGCTATTTGGTTCTTTTCAAAGAAGATTTTTTAAGTTTTTCTTTTACACATATAAGGAAATTCAATGACCCCCGGGGCGGGGCCAATTTTGACCCCAGGGCTCTTATTTGAACAAACTTGGTAGACATCCATTAGAACATGTTTCATGCTAAATATCTTAGCTCTAGCTCTTTGGGTTCTTTAAAAGAAGATTTTTTAAGTTTTTACTATATGCATATAGGGAAAATCAATGACCCCCTGGGGCGGGGCCAATTTTGACCCCAGGGCTTTAATTTGAACAAACTTGGTAGACACCCATTAGAGGATGTTTCATGCTAAATATCTTAGCTCTAGCTCTTTGGGTTCTTTAAAAGAAGATTTTTTAAGTTTTTACTATATGCATATAGGGAAAATCAATGACCCCCTGGGGCGGGGCCAATTTTGACCCCAGGGCTTTTATTTGAACAAACTTGGTAGACACCCATTAGAGGATGTTTAATGCTAAATATCTTAGCTCTAGCTCTTTGGGTTTTTTAGAAGAAGATATTTAAAGTTTTTTCTTTTGGTTGCCATGGCAACCAGAGTTCTGCATGGAATTGAATTCTTTGAACAATTTTAAAAGGTGACCACCAAAGGAACATTCCTGTGAAGTTTGGATGAAATTGGCTTAGTGGTTTATGAGGAGATGTCATTTAAAGTAAAAGTTTACGGAAGGCCGGACGACGGCCGGACGCCGGACGAAAAGCGATCACAAAAGCTCACCCTGTCACTTTGTGACAGGTGAGCTAAAGAGAGATACAGAAAAACAACAGGTATTTTACCATAAATATAATTTAACACATACTCTTGTAAATCTTAATAACTTATGGTCCTTTTCCTCCCTTCCGTGCGCATCTCTTCCATGCAAAATATATAGAGGATATTTGTATGTTTTGCATGTAAGATTGAAATATAATTTCACTGAGTGAACACCAGATGCAATATTTTCATGAGTGGCGTAGCCACGAGTGAAAATATAATAGCTGGTGTTCACGAATGAAATATATTTCAATCTTATACGTAAAACAAATAAATTTTCTTTTTATTTCATGCTTTTTCAGTGATTTTAAGTATTTTTCACTGATTTTGCCGCGTAACGTCGCGCATTCTCCTTTGTGACGTCATCACATCATGACGTCACATCATTAATTTTTAAATATAGTTCTGTTAAATTTCTCTTATTTTGTTACATTTTTAACATGATGTATGGTGACATCGACTTTCTTTTCCTAAAGAATCACAATTTACGTAAGACGGCATTTATTTCTGCCTGTTATTCCATTTAGTAATGATTCTCTTTTCATCCACATTCGGATATAGTCCGGCTACAGTGAAAATTATATTTTATAAATTTCACTAGTGGTTTATCAAAATATAATCATCTGATATATTACAATAAAACACTGAAAAGCATGAAATAATAATTTGTATAATTAAACTATACTTAATAAATACTATTTGTTTTGATATCATTTAATTGTCCATGAAAGACAGCTCCAGCAGTTTAAGCTATGTATATTTAGTAGCCATATGTATTTTATCAATTACCTGCCAAGGGCCCCAATATAACTTTATTGTTCTTTTCTTTTTGTAACATTAATTAAGAGCTCCATCATATATTAATTTTTAATAGTTTTTGTAATAGTGTACAGTTCAGAAATTTTTTATTGTAAATAATTTATTGTTTCTTTTATTACATGTAATTAAATTTTAAAAAGTGGTCCTAAAAAGTGGCCGTGAAACGGTGAGATAACTATTTATTGTTTATTCATTTACATTTTTAATATATTTTAATACATATTTCTTAAACACTGACTGTACACTATCACATAGAGGATATTTGTTTGTTTTGCATGTAAGATTGAAATATAATTTCACTGAGTGAACACCAGATGCAATATTTTCACGAGTGGCGTATCCACAAGTGAAAATATAATAGCTGGTGTTCACGAATGAAATATATTTCAATCTTATATGTAAAACAAATAAATTTTCTTTTTATTTCATGCGTTTTAAGTGATTTTAAGTAATTTTTACTGATTTTGCCGCGTAACGTCGCGCATTCTCCTTCGTGACGTCATCACATCATGACGTCACATCAACAAGTTTGAAATATAGTTCTGTTAAATTTCTTTAATTTTGTTACATTTTTAACATAATGTATGGTGACCTCAACTTTCTTTTCCGAAAGAAGCAAAATTTACGCATGACGGCATTTATTTTTGCCTGTTATTCCATTCAGTTTTGATTTTCTTTTCATCCGCATTCAGATATAGTCCGGCTACAGTGAAAATTATATTTTATAAATTTCACTAGTGGTTTATCAGAATATAATCATCTGATATATTATAATAAAACACTGGAAAGCATGAAATAACAAGTTTTATCTGGTACATGATCAATCAAAATTGGGTTGTGGCTACATGATACCTACAATGTCTTATAAAGACTCCATTTTTCATATTTTTATCCCTTGTAAATAATAAACAGCTGGTCTGTTTGTAAATAAATAAACTTTCTTCTTATTTTTTATTCTTCTTATATAGGGTACAATCTATAACATACTACATTGTATATGTTGAAATTGAGCCCTATTTAAATAATATGGAGCAAAGGCTATATAGGGCTCAATCAAGTATGAATTTCTCTTTTATTTGTTATCAAGAGGACTTCATCACATTAAGGCTGTCTTATTCTAAATTTAAAATTCCTTAAGATTATATATATGTTGGAATATAATGCTTTTCTTTTTACTTAAAGACAACCTTAATGTTAGCAAAGAATCCATATCAGATGGTACCTATATACACTAATATTTGTATTAAGCAGTTCACACTGTGATCTATTTAATGACAAAAATGGAGCACATGTTAATTCATTGAGTAGAACAAGTATGAGCCAGCTTTTTTCTTCTTTAAAAAGCTATACTCATCACATTGTAGGTAACCAAGTAATTTATTATTAGCCATTTCAGGGTTGTAAATTTTTTATATCTCTCTATACAGTTGACTCTCGGTAACTCGAAATCCAAGGGACTGGGCATTTTACTTCGAGAGAAAAGGAATTCGAGTAACGTGGAACTACCGCTATTAAGTTGACATTCGTACATGTATATACATGTGCCTGATTGAATGCGCAAAGAAGTAAGTTTGTTATTGTTGTTAGCGGCAATGCTGCAATATTTAACCATTGAAATTACGGTAAATCACTCACAACTACAAATTATAAATTCAAAATTTAATACATGTATATCAATAGTGAAACATAAACACACAATTATATTTGATTTAATTGATCATCGGACGAAAACGAAATTAGCAACTATCGTGAACCGGAAGTACACATTAATGTATGCAATATGGGGGAACATTAATTATACAAACGTCATTTACGTTGATACCTAGGCTGTTATTTGACTAACCCCCGTCAGACTGGCACGAGTAAACTTTCTTAAAGAAATGTAATCAAATTTTAATTTAATTATCTAACTGATAAAACCATTAAATTTTAAGTCCTGAAACGGATTAAAGTCACTTTTACGACGTGTTAATAATACATGATGACCGGCAATTAAAAATTACTATGAAACGTGTAAATCACGAGTGACAACATCTCACCTTGTTTCGCCGACCTTTGATCAGTCGTCTGTTTTCACACTTCGACTAATTGAGATGAAAATATGTTGGACTTTAATTGACGGGACCAAATTTTCTTTTCGACTAAACAGGAGTCTCGGTAAGTCAAAATTTGACCTAAGCGGAGTTAAAATACAAAGATAAAGAAGGAAATTTGACGGGACTTTAGACATTATTCGACTAAGGCGGTATTTTGAGTAAAGCGATTTTGACTTATTGAGAGTCAACTGTATTCTTTTTTTATAGGTCTATAGAGAGTCTAGAATAACAATATAATTACTGAATATCATTGTTAAGATCATGTACCAAATATATCAGTACTATCCCCCTCCTTTGTTTTTATATAACAGTACAGCGGTGTCTAGTTTGGCCTTTAATAGACACCGTTGTAACTATTTTTATCCCCTGCCGATGGAATCGGGAGGGGGATATAGTTTTGGCGTTGTCCGTCCGTCCATCCGAATTTCGTTTCCGGAGTAGTTCTCTGCAACTACTGGCTGGAATTCAACGAAACCTTATGGGAATCATCAATATCAAGAGGAGATGCGCATATTGTCGGCTTGTTTTAGTCCGACCCTTAAACTCAGAGTTATGGCCCTTGATTAGTAATGTAGTATGCATATAGAGTAAAATTCGTTTCCGGAGTAGTTCTCTGCAAATACTGGCTGGAATTCAACAAAACTTTATGGGAATCATCAATATCAAATGGAGATGCGCATATCCTCGGCTTGTTCTGGTCAGACACTTTCACTCAGAGTTATGGGCCTTGATTAGTTATGTAGTATGCATATAGAATAAAAATAGTTTCCGCACTACTTCTCTGCAACTACTGGCTGGAATTTAACAAAACTTTATGGGAATCATCAAAACCATGAAGATATGCGCATATTGTCGGCTTGTTCCGGTCAGACACTTTAACTCAGAGTTATGGCCCTTGATTAGTTATGCAGGATGCATATGGATTTAAAATCTTTTCCGCGCTACTTCTCTGCAACTACCGGCTGGAATTCAATGAAACTTTATGGGAACCTTCAATTCCAAGAGGAGATGCGCATATCGTCAGCTTGTTCCGGTCAGACACTTTAACTCAGAGTTATGGCCCTTGATTAGTTATGCAATATGCATATGGAGTAAAAATCGTTTCTGGAGTAGTTCTCTGCAACTACTGGCTGGAATTTAATGAAACTTTATTGGAATCATCAATATCAAGAGGAGATGCGCATATTGTCGGCTTGTTCCAATCAGACTCTTTAACTCAGAGTTATGGCCCTTGATTAGTTATGCAGTATGCACATAGAGTAAAAATCGTTTCCGCGCTACTTCTCTGCAACTACTGGCTGGAATTCAACAAAACTTTATGGGAACCTTCAATACCAAGAGGAGATGCGCATATCGTCGGCTTGTTCCGGTCAGACATTTTAACTCAGAGTTATGGCCCTTGATTAGTTATGCAGTATCCATATAGAAAAAATATTTGTTTCCTCGCTACTTCTCCTTCTGCTTCTACTGGCTGGAATTCAATGAAACTTTATGGGATACTAAGAGGAGATGTGCTTATAGTCGCCTTGTTCCCGGTCAGATACTAATAACTCAGATTTATGGCCCTTGATTAGTTATGTAGTATGCATACATCTCATTGGCATTTCAAGATTTTACTATTTAACACAAAATTATGGCTCTGTTATTGCCCTGAATATTTATCAAGTTCAAAGAATATTACTGCTTATGCCATGATTAATATATAAATAAAGCCTTATGTCTTCAGTTGTTGTGTTAATAATAACCAGTACTCGGCTGGGGATATAAATTCAATGAATTTGCTTGTTGTCAATGGTTATGTTGATTTTCGTAAAATTATACAAATTTTCTCGTAATATATATATTTTGTACAGTGAGATTAATGTCCATAAACTATTAAAATATACAGTCTGTCATATTCAAACAACAACACCAACAGGATTTATAATTATTCTTTAATGATCAAAAACATGTTCTGTATGACGGTGTAAAAAACAAGATCTTTTTATACAATATGAATATAATGGTACAAAATGTGTATGGTATTATGCAATACAATACGATACAATATGAATATAATGGTACAAAATGTGTATGGTATTATGCGATACAATATGAATATAATGGTACAAAATGTGTATGGTATTATACAATACAATATAATTATAATGGTACAAAATGTGTATGGTATTATGCGATACAATATGAATATAATGGTACAAAATGTGTATGGTATTATGCGATACAATATGAATATAATGGTACAAAATGTGTATGGTATTATGCGATACAATATGAATATAATGGTACAAAATGTGTATGGTATTATACGATACAATATGAATATAATGGTACAAAATGTGTATGGTATTATGCGATACAATATGAATATAATGGTACAAAATGTGTATGGTATTATGCGATACAATATGAATATAATGGTACAAAATGTGTATGGTATTATACGATACAATATGAATATAATGGTACAAAATGTGTATGGTATTATGCAATACAATATGAATATAATGGTACAAAATGTGTATGGTATTATACGATACAATATGAATATAATGGTACAAAATGTGTATGGTATTATACGATACAATATGAATATAATGGTACAAAATGTGTATGATATTATGCGATACAATATGAATATAATGGTACAAAATGTGTATGATATTATGCGATACAATATGAATATAATGGTACAAAATGTGTATGGTATTATACGATAGAAGTCTTACAATGATCATTTTAAAACGGTAAATTCAGAGAGTAATTTTGAACAGGACTTTTTTGACATGTCAAATATTAATTTGCAAAATAATGAGATATTAAATCGCAGAATTTCTTCATTTGAAATTAAGAAAATGATTGATAAAAGTAACACTTCTAAAGCTGTCTCGCCGCAAGATTATATATATAATGAATATATTAAAAGTACAACAGACCTAATGATTCCTATATATTGCGATTATTTTAATAAAATATTTGATTCTGGGCTTTCCGTTGAAACGGGAAGGTGGCGTAGTTCATTTCTCCCTTATGAAAATAGGAAGTGTAATTTATGCAGTTTGAATGTAATAGGCGATGAGTTTCACTATTTGTTTACATGTCCATTTTTTATGTTGAATAGAAACGTTATTTATCAAGTTACTTCTACAGAAAACCAAATATATTTAAATTAAGGGAATTATTCACAAGTGGTCGCTTGCAAACCCTTAAAAATTTATCGTTATTTGTTCGTGATATTATAAGCCACTTTAAAGTATAAACATGTTAGGAACATTTTACTTACCACAGTAGTGTTATCCTCTAGAACTGCATCTCGCGAGATTTCAATATTCATTCATAATATTTTACTATGACACGGGAAACTTGTGCAGACGGTCGTAGGCAGACAGTAATTTGTTGGAGCGTTATATCATGTACCTTATTTACATATGATTACGTTAATTTTATTATGATGACCTGTGTTGATATATGCAACAATAAGTTATGTATTCTAGTGGTGAGAGAATAGCTGTCCCCATGTTGTTAAACAATTTAACAAAAAAAAATAAGAACCCACATTTGTATACTATTGTATTTAGTCATACTGTTCTACAGTATGTAACGTGATTCAAAAATTGAAGTATTTGTTGTTGTTGTTGTTGTAACACGTGCTCATTATAAGCTTTATAAAGTAATTGTCCAAAATGATACAAATATAAAACTTTAGAACAACTTTTTTCAAAATCATTAGATGAAATTAAACCTGTTCTCTGGTACTCCGAAATAGCACCTTATTCAGTGTACAGGTGACTTCTGTTTTTACATATATATCTTTGCTCGGAATTGTTTATTCAATGATTTTGTTTAAGATTCTTATATATTTGATGATTTTGTTTTAGATTCTTATATATTCGATGATTTTGTTTTAGATTCTTATATATTAGATGATTTTGTTTTAGATTCTTATATTTCTTTTATCCTATAAGTACGAAGCTTATCAGAGCCTCCACTTATCTGAAAGTTTAACTTTATGTCAACCTGTTCTCATCTTGACCATGAAGACTTAATGATTAATAGAAGAAGTTTTTAATCTTTTTTTTTTCTAAAGAAAAACTTTTCTTGAATTACGTGAACTATTTGTCAATGCAAGTGATATCTTTGCTTCTAACTAAATATTTCATCAAAGTCGTGAAATCAAAAATTGTTTGTTTTTTCCTATTATAGCATAAAATCGGCTATTTTCCCCTATTTTGCCCATGTTATAACGGGACCAAAACCATGTGTTAACATAGTCACGCGCTCTTGTTATAGCCCGGTTTCACCTATGCGCAATACATACAAGGCCCAGTAAACAAACAAACAAAAAATGATGATTTGGCCTGTTTGCCGAAGAGTCATGCGCTCTTGTTATATTGAAATTTATTGATTCGAGGGCCTCAGTCGCATATTCAAGTAACTATGCCGGAAAAACGGCGTATAGACATCGGTGCTAATCTTGGTTGTCGCCCTTTCTAAGAAACGGACAGTTGTCAATGTAAACAAATACAGTAGAATCTACCTGTCATTCAGTTTAACACTCCGATTAACTTACAAAACTAGATAACACAAAATTAATATGAGAAAATGTTTTTTTATATATGTTAATGTTGATAAATGCTCTTTACATTTCTTTGATAGAATAATGCTTAACTAGTGCCTGATTTTTTTATAAACTTGTTTGCTTGAAAAAAAAACCGATTCTGATGTCACTGATCTTTTTTCTACCGTCAATCTGAAATCATGCTAAGAATTTCTGAGGGTCATGTTTTGTCTTGGGTAGAGGGTAGAGTAATGTAACGGTTTTTTTTCTTGAGATAATAAATCTCCAAAGGCCAAGCTTTGTTAAATTAATTAAAATTCAAAATTTCGTTCGGTTCCGAGAATTTTCCAAGTTGTTGGCCCCGGAAAAATGAAACGCATACGTAAAACATAGAATTGGATAAATACCGTCCAAGCACAAGACTTTAATGTATTTGTGTTTTGTATAAACTATACATCACGAATCTGTTTGAAAAGTTTATGCTATAATAGCGTCAACGCACGTTTATTTCGTGTTATAAAGTCTGCAGAGTCCCTCGGAACTGTTGGAGCCCTCGCCCTACCGGGCTCGGGCACCAACCGTTCCTCGGGACTCTGCAGACGTTATAACACGGAAAAACGTGCGTTAACCCTATATTAGATGTGATAAATGCCTCACAGCATTTGGGTTCGTGAAACCTCTTTTACAATTTAAAAAATAGGGACAGGACAAGTGCCGTTTCTAAAAAAAATATTGCCTCATTTACTACATCCCAAACTGTGATTTTATTGCTCAACAAAATCACTGTTTAGAGTTCGGATGCGAGGAATTATATCACGAGGGCGTAGCACAAGTGATTTAATATTGCGCATCCGAACGACAAACAGATTTGGATTTTAACACAACATCAACACATAAATGCTGCTGTTTCTGACAATTAAGCTAAATTGAGCCTTATTTGTTTCCGTACTTAGTTTCAATGCATAATAATACGCTCTTTCAGTTCTTCTGTGTTCAATACTGTGGGGTCCTACATATTACCGGATAAAATATGATGTTTTTATCTGTAACTTTTATTTAAAATAATTTTCGGGTTCTTTATACACATAACCATTACTTTATCAAACCTTTGTCCGTAGAAATGTGTCTTTAAAGGAGAAAAAAAGACGTGTAGACAACTTAATTTACCAGACATTGTGTTTCAAAATTTTTTAAGTCGTGAATTGAAATTAATCTTTAAATAATCAGCAAGGAAACTACGACTTTTGACAGGAATAGCTTCTGTTTGATAAACTGATTGTCCGGTAAATATATAGGATCCCAACAGGGAAAATTGCGGGTCGTGTTAATAAATGTAATAATGTACAATAAATGTGAAAGTGCGTTAATGTCGCAAGATCATTTCATCTGTGCATGAAATTTTACAATGATCGTACCAAAATTGACTGTATATAAGGCCAATTATACATGCACACCTAAAATGTTTATTAAGTGAAGTACTTGACTGAGACTGCAAGTTTACGCAACCAAAAATCTACCAGTTATTGTCTAACATTAAACAGGTGATTCTAAGATAAATATATATATATCTAGAAACTACAATGTCTTTATAACTAAGATATAACATTAAACGAATCTTTTTACATGTTCTAGATAACTGTTGGTGCCACATACAATGTGCAGTGGGGGAGTCAGCGTCGGGTGGACGAGGCGGTTGTAATTGAGAGTGGTTCCGAGAAAGACATGAAAGTCTCTCATAGACAGAAGCAAATCATGCCAACTTCAAATCAGAATAAGGTAATTTGGTTTCAAAACCCATGTCTTTTGCACTTTTCCTGCATTTCCGGCACTTTAAGCTTGTCATTGAAATAGGCTAACGACTTGTTCGTGGAAGGTTCAGGAAAAATCTTCTTTGGCACATCTTCAGTTGCCGCACCTTTCATTAACACACAAACGGGAGCTACCTTGAATACATGATCTATGTATCTATTGCAAAGTTCAACTGTAAGATGAGTTCCCCAATACTGCAATAAAACCTCTTGAAGTTGGTTCAATGTTGTACAGTTCTGTTTATAAACATATTGTTTCATTTTGGCCCAAACCATCCCAATAGGGTTCAAGTCCGGGGACTCTGCAATGATAAAAAGCTGAAGTTTAAAAGCTGTTACATTTGTTACATCTTGAGATCAGTGATTATTACGGTAAAATATTTTGAATTGATTTACGCTATAAGTATAGTGAAACTCTTTGGTACACGTTTTCTATATTATCGTGAACAACGTACGCACAGTACGGTACGGCACTGACAGTTACTACGGTAGTGATCATCGTCGACTACAACAATTATAAAAACAAAATGTCATATCTTGGCACAGTTAAGCAGAGATGTTGTTTAAAAGAATTCTATTGCTCGGCTACCTGTAATTAAATTTTCTACTTTTTTAAAGTCTTAAAACCGACTCTTAACCCAGGATAAATGGGACACTGTAGTTAATTTATTAAACGTGTTAAAGATGCATGTCAAGGAAATTTAACATTGAGGAAAATATAATAAGTTTTTATGAAAAATAGCATGAATGTAGAGGTATTTCAGTCAATACATGTGTTTGGTCTTTTCCGTATAAATATTATACAAGTGCATTTTCCTTTTTTCAGACGATCATTAAGCCAAAGCAGCCAGCAGTAGTAGTTGCTAGAGGCCGGGGTCAGACCCGGACGCAAGACCCACAACCAGTTCAAAGTGAACAGCCTGCAGCAGCAGATAACATAGGGTCTGTAGAGGAA
The DNA here is from genome assembly GCF_026571515.1 of Ruditapes philippinarum. Taxonomy (NCBI): domain Eukaryota; kingdom Metazoa; phylum Mollusca; class Bivalvia; order Venerida; family Veneridae; genus Ruditapes; species Ruditapes philippinarum. The sequence goes on along the minus strand of NW_026853656.1, from coordinate 37,394 downwards.
CAACAACAGCCGCCTGAAGAGGTATTGTACAATTTTATGAGTGGAGCACCACATTAAATACAGTATCCCGGACAAGGCGTTTGAATGATTAAATGCTTGGGTGCCTGTTTGTGCCTGAAACAATATACCGAGGGGCACCTGAGGTCTTCCTCCACCAGTAAAGCTGAGTCCCGCCCCCTAAAAAACAAAAGAGATTTTCCAAATAATGAAAACTTAATTATACTGGTACCAGTTCACGTATGATACTTACTTTTTATTAGCAAGAGGTTTCAAAGTCCATGTATCTTCATCTTCGTCATAGATGGCACGATTCTGAAGTTTGGTTTTCTCCTCCGATGGAATGAAATTGTCGATGATCTACATTCTGAAAATATTTAATAAAATGAATAATAAAAATGGAAATGAAATAAACTGTGTACCTAATCTGTTATAAAATCACTTATATGTAAGATAGCTAGTCACTACATGTCATAAATGTATTGAATAAACAAGAGGGCCATGATGGCCCTGAGGTCGCTCACCTGTATATAGCCCCCCCCCCCCCCCCCCCCAATTTTTACCCAAGGGCTTTTTTTTGTTTATTTGAACAGACTTGGTAGACACCCATAAGAAGATGTTTCATGCTAAACATCTAAGTTCTAGCTCATTGGGTTTTTTAAAAGAAGATTTTTAAGTTTTTTATATACACATATAGTTAAAAACAATGACACCACTGGGGCAGGGCCAGTTTTGACCCCAGGGCTTTAATTTGAACATACTTGGTAGACACCCATTAGAACATGTTTCATGCTTAATATCTAAACTCTAGCTATTTGGGTTCTTTAAAAGAAGATTTTTTAAGTTTTTACTATATGCATATAGGGAAAATCAATGACCCCCTGGGGCGGGGCCAATTTTGACCCCAGGGCTTTTATTTGAACAAACTTGGTAGACATTCACTAGAAGATGTTTCATGCCAAATATCTAAGCTCTAGCTCTTACAGTTCTTTAAAAGAAGATTTTTTAAGTTTTTACTATATGCATATAGGGAAAATCAATGACCCCCTGGGGCGGGGCCAATTTTGACCCCGGGGCTTTTATTTGAACAAACTTGGTAGACACTAACTAGAAGATGTTTCATGCCAAATATCTTAGCTCTAGCTCTGTGGGTTTTTTAGAAGAAGATATTTAAAGTTTTTTCTTTTGGTTGCCATGGCAACCAGAGTTCTGCATGGAATTAAATTCTTTGACCAATTTTCAAAGGTGACCACAAAAGGAACATTCCTGTGAAGTTTGGATGAAATTGGCTTAGTGGTTTATGAGGAGATGTCATTTAAAAGTTTACGGACAGACGCCGGACGGACGGACGCCAGACGGAAAGCGATCACAAAAGCTCACCCTGTCACTTTGTGACAGGTGAGCTAAAAATCAGCAACCTGTCCGGTTCAGTAAGGCTCGTATTTATGCTTACTTGAGCTTTAGTTCTCGTGTAAGTTTATTCTGGGTCTGTGGCGTTCTTTAACATGTTCTTCCTGAAGATCCTGGATTTCTTGCTTCGAAGCTTGTAACTTTGCGAACAACTGAAAACATTGATTCATAGAAAATTACACTATGTTTCAAAACAGACAAATTCTAGTCCAGTACAAAAAAATTCTATATCAACAGATGACTTATGAATACAAACAACCCAAATTATAAAACAGCGATTTTTTCCCTATATAAGTGGTACCGAATAACAGACCCATTCACAATCACAAACTGACCTTCACAATTTTCAGACTGGGTCCGAAGGAGCCGTTCACAATTCTGATGAAATTTCACAATTCTGATTAATTAAGCCTTTAATAACGTCTTATTTCCTCTCTTCTCATAATGATGCTAAAATTTTGCCTGTTGTGCTTTGTTTATCTTAAAATGCGTTTAGCCAACCATGATTTTCGGTGCATTCTCCCTTTAAATTTTCGTACTGTTTAAATACGAAACTTCTAGGGACGAATCAATAAAGCGTCTGGTAATTTCTGTAAACATCATTCAAAATGTCTCATAACAGTAAATATTACATTAAAAAAATTATATGTTCTTACGGCTTAATAAGATATTAACAATCTTAATTAAAAAATTCACAAATTATTAAGAAACTAGAAATGTGTCCATAGGACACTGATGCCCCCACACGCCACTGTTCTGTCAATCTTATGACTCTAGGTCAAATATTTTTTGGACTACATGTGCCACAAGTTGAAACTAAAAATCAACAAAGAGCCATAATTCTGTTAAATTTGTTCGCAGCAAAAATTCTTTCCTTTACTACCATCTACACATTAAGGTTGTTAAACCCTGGAAGTTTAAGCAAAATCTGCCATCCGGTTTAAGAGGAGTTGCGTTCACAAAATTTCTACATAGTAATTAATGAAAAAATCAACAAAGGGCCATAATTCTGTTAAATTTGGTTGCAGCAAAAATTCCTTCCTTTACTACCATCAACACATTAAGGTTGTTCATCCCTGGAAGTTTAAGCAAAATCTGCCATCCGGTTTAAGAGGAGTTGCATTCACAAAATTTCTACATAGTATATAGTGAAAAAATCAACAAAGGGCCATAATTCTTTTAAATTTGGTCGCAGCAAAAATTCCTTCCTTTACTACCATCTACACATTAAGGTTGTTAATCCCTGGAAGTTTAAGCAAAATCTGCCATCCGGTTTAAGAGGAGTTGCATTCACAAAATTTCTACATAGTATATAGTGAAAAAATCAACAAAGGGCCATAATTCTATTAAATTTTGTCGCAGCAAAAATTCCTTTCTTTACTGCCATCTACACATTAAGGTTGTTCATCCCTGTAAGTTTAAGCAAAATCTGCCATCCGGTTTAAGAGGAGTTGCGTTCACAAAATTTCTACATAGTAGCTAGTGAAAAAATCAACAAAGGGCCATAATTCTGTTAAATTTGGTCGCAGCAAAAATTCCTTCCTTTACTACCATCTACACATTAAGGTTGTTCATCCCTGTAAGTTTAAGCAAAATCTGACATCCGGTTTAAGATAAGTTGCGTTCACAAGATTTCGGGACGTACGGACGGACTGACGGACGGACGGACAAGTGCAACGCTATATGCTCCCACATTGTGGGGGCATAACAACGTTTTTTTTTCACAATTTTTATGGTACCGGACCCATTCACAATTCAGGGGAAAAAATCGCTGTAAAAGATATACATAATTGAAAATAACTTTAGAACAAATCATTTATTGTAACCAAATATCGGCACTAAACCAATTTACTCGACAACTTTGTTAAAGTGAATTAGATGTTTTATAGTAAGCTTTAGCAAAATTTAAGATTTTCGTCAAATAACCAAATCTTACATATATTACAAATTTGCAACACAAAGCTCAGGTAGATCTAGGTGCCCACTCTATGGTAACACATTTTAGTAAGTAAGGTAGGTGTGCACTCTAGACTCACATATTCTACTAAGTGAGGTAGGTGGCCACTCTATTGTTACACATTCTACTATGTGAGTTAGGTGTGCACTCTATTAGTTAGGTAGATGCCAACTCTAGACTAGCACTAGGGGAAGGTGCCCACTCTTGTATAACACATTCTAGTAAGTGAGATAGGTGAGCACTCTTGCGTTACACTTTCCAGTAACTGAGGTACAGGCTTGTGTAGTATATTCAGAAAAGTGAAGTAGGTGGACACCCTTGTGTAACATATTTATAAAGTGGAATAGGTGCCCACTCTTGTGTTACGCATTCTAGAAAGTGAGGTAGATACACAATCATGTAACGCATTTTCTTACCTTCTTCATTTTTTTGTTTTCATCTCCACTTCTTGTTGTAGAGACACATATGTTTCCTGTAACTCTACAGCAGATTCCTCTTTCTCCTCCAACTTTCTCTGTATATCCCTCTCTACTTGCTATAATAAATATCAACAATTACTGTGTAAGTAAATAGAAAACAGTAAACTTCCCCCTCCCACCTGCTACAGAATCTACCCATGTGAGCAATGCAAAATTTAAATTTTTTATAAAACAAGAAGTAGAATTATCAATTGATGCCACTTTTATCAAAATCAATTATTCCATCTATGTCTTATCATGAACTTATCAATTCAGTGTCTTTGAACTGTACCAGAATGACCTTAAGGCTTAAATTATTGAACAAGGCAAATAAAATCTGGCTTCTTATTCAACAAGTTCAATAAATTTAGTATTGAATCTACCCAAAAACAATATTCTTTATATTATATATCAAAAAATAGAACTGTTTTCAGACTTTAAGTGTCATTTTCCATTAAATTTCATTGATGCGTCTATATAATAACACTTACATTAGTTCACTTTAATGTAATGTTTGCATATACATGTAATGCAAACATAAATGTTACTACACTAACATAATATCCTTTTTATTAAATGGGTTGTTTACACACCTTTATTGTGGTTTATGTGATAGCTTTATATAGTTTAAATGACAATTTATAAAGTGTATGTTATGATTCATAATAAAATACGAACCATTTGTTGGGCAATCTCCTTTCTTCTCTGTTCTAACGCCTTCTGTTGTTTGTTAGTATGATCCATTATGTTACCCATCAATAACTTACTCTCCATAGCCTAACAATATAAATGATAGTTAAAGTGGCATTATTCTCAAAAGCCAGACCTCATAGCTCAATCCATTAGAGCACCAAACTTTTAATCTCGACATTGTTGGGTCGATTCTCAGACGGGCCAGTTAAAATTACAAATCAGTCTTTCCAACAAGACTTTAAATCAAGGTCCCATGTATGAGTGCTTAAACACTTGGCACACTAAAGAACCAAGAGAAGCTTCTGGAATTCAGGCATTCTTCTTTATCTCTATCTTGCACTATCCTCCAAAATATTAAATAACTAATAATCTTCTGGAGGACTCACCCATATGTGCAACCGGTGGAGGGTATAAATAAACACAAATACACACTCACAGTATTCTCATCTTTGTTGTTGTCAAGTTGAGCTAAATTAGTATTATACTTTAAAAGATTGTGATTGACAAATAATTGATAAGGAAACTTGTTTAGATTATACAAATTTATTTTTTGTTTGATTGTTTTGGAAGCTACAAGCTTATTGAATAAGCTTTGGACTTCCTTTATCAACTTGGGGGGTATCAAGATGAAAATTTAAAGCTAGTAAGTCTAGCCAACAGTATAGAGTCTGGTCAGGCCGCAGGAAAGTGCAGGCTGGCATGGCACTTTACTGGCAAGCAAATGCTAATCACCTTCAGTTCCAGTACAACCTTTTATAATCTATTTTTTTTAATCTGCAGTATTAAATGTCTGACGAAAACTACATGATAATTATCAGTTACTTTAAATCTTAGACTCTTAAGAACACGGTTAAAGTACAACTATTTACAATCTATTTTTTGATTCTACAGAGTGTTAAATGTCTGATTAATACTACATGATATTTTAACACTCACCTTAATTTTAGACTCTAACTGGTCCCTATTCTCTTTCTCTTTCTTCATCCTTCCCTCTTTCTCTTGTATCTCATTCAAGATTCTGTCTTTTTCCTGTGAACAGAATAAAAACCTTAATAAATACAATATAAAATAAAAAACTTTTATATAAACTTCTTTATCAGCTGTGTGTCTTTAATTAACAAGATAACAAAAATAAAACATTTTTGAAAAATAGAAAAATTAGCATTTCTGAGGCATAATGGGCCTATAAGATCATAAAATTAATAAACTTCCCATAATAACAGGAATACTCCAATAACCCTACCATGCATTATTTTCAGGCTCATCAGTGGATACATGTGCAAGACAACCATCATTCTACAAGACATGTAGAAAACCACAATCATTCCAGAAGACATGTAGATGAATGAATTCACTTACTGTTTGAATCATGCTTTTGTTATTTAATATAGCCTCTTTTTCTTGTTCTAGTTTGGCTTGTTGTTCCTGCATGTATGCCTCAGCGTCTGCTTCATTACTTTCCTCTTCTTCATCATCATCACCTTCAGAATCACTGATTATCTCCCCTGTTTAAACCAAAAACAAAATTTATAAATCATTTATTATCCCCCCTGTTAAAACCAAAAACAAAATTCATAAATCACTGATTATCTCCCCTATTAATACCAAAACAAAATTTATAAATCATTGATTATCTCCCCTGTTGAAACCAAAAACAAAATTCTAAATCATTGATTATCTCCCCTGTTGATACGAAATAGAAAATTGGTTAATCAAAACAGTGATAAATTATGACGCAATTGCTTGAAATATACAAAACACAAATGCTTGCAATTTACATCTGACCCAGTCTCATTCAATTAGCATTTTAACCATTTTTGATCTCATAAAATAGATGTCAATAGATAGTGAAAAGAAATTAGAGCAAATACCTTAAATAGAAACAACTTTCAAAATATCATTCTTTTTACAGTTGAAGGAATCTTCTTTAACCTGAATTTCTTACATGGACTTTGTCAGTTTTCACTTTTTGAACTTTCTATTATCAATTTTAGGAGTATTAGGGAAAAAAAACTTTTGTATAGTTAGGTGTCTGTTAAGAGCCTGGTCAGATTGTACAGATTCACAGGCTGGCCTGGCTTTATACTTGTGACCAAAAAAAAGAAGAGAAAAACGGAATCCCTAAAGAACATCCAATTGAAAAATATTGCAGACTCATTTTGATTGAGTCTGTTCGTCAATGGCACTGAAAAGTGCAAATTACTGTACAAGCCCTTTATCAGGCTAATCACTTTTGACTCCAGTAGGGTTTGCCTGTTTGATTTGGTTTTATGTCACTGTTACGTCAGTAGGTCATATGGTGACATTCCAGTTTTTACTGGTGGAGGAAAACATAAAGTGCCCATCAAGTCATCATTTCAGGCATAAACGGACACCTGAGTAGAACCACTGAAGTTCTAGCTGGATAGCTTCCTCACATGATAGAATCCAAAGTCCCTGTCAGTATTCAAACCCACAGAGATAATCCAAAGTACCTGTCGGTATTCAAACCCACAGAGATAATCCAAAGTACCTGTCAGGATTTGAACTGACAGCGAAAATCCAAAGTTCCTGTCAGGATTCAAACCCACAGAGATAATCCAAAGTCCCTGAGATTTGAACCCACAGCGATACTCAAGGAGGTTAAAAGTTAATATCTTACCATTCTCATTCCTTCTAGCATGCTTCCTTCTCTTCTTTTCCTTTGGACCTCCCTTCCCTGCTAGGTTTGCTTTCAGTCTTAAAAATAAATATTTTACTGAATTAAGGTATTCTTACCGCAAATGCTTTCCCTCCAAAAAAACATCAGCCAATATTGTAATAAATTTTCATTTCCAGAAAATAATTTTCACAATCTTCAATTAACAATAGTTTTTAATCGTTTATAACCGGAATTTAGTACACAGCAATAAGGCTCCCACGTTTACAATTTTTTGTAAACGTTTACACGATTGCTAATAACCGAAACGATACCGTTTAAACGGTGGTACCTCTATGTACTATGCACACCATGTATTTGAGTAGCCAAATGATGTCTTTCTTTCTATTTTTTACACATGTACAAATAAAGAATGTTCAGGGCTAATCACGATTGAGTCAGCACACACTTTCTGCATTGTAACCCCATTTTTTACCAAAAATGTATTATGTCACGAGCAATTTTGCACCGTAATGCTGTGTGGAGGGTTGTAAACACATATTTTCCGTTTGTTTACTTTGGAATAAACAACTAGAATTGATAAAATCCATGATTACAGGCAATGATTAAGAAATTTTGTAAGACAATATGGTCATTTCGATTAAACGGTAAACAATATCGTAAACGTTTATGAATGAAAATCGAAACGAATCCGTTTAAACGTGTAATCGTGGGGGCCTTACATAGCAATAAAGGAGGAGTGATTATAAGTAATCTAATGCCAAAAATTTTGAAAAAATTATGTTCCAGAAATATCCTATTTGCTATGATATTGTCAAATTTTTTGACAGGAAAGCATTTACAGTAACAGTGTTACATTTTATAGAATTGCATGTTACTATTTTTAGAATTGCGTATTTCTATTTTTAGAATTGCGTGTTTCTATTTTTAGAATTGCGGGTTACTATTTATAGAATTTATTTATAGAATTACGTGTTTCTATTTTTAGAAATTGCGTGTTATCTTTTATAGAATTGCGTGTTTCTATTTATAGCATTGCGTGTTACTATTTTTAGAATTGCTTGTTTCTTTTTTTAGAAGTGTGTGTTACTATTTATAGAATTGCGTGTTTCTATTTTTATAATTGCGTGTTTCTATTTATAGAATTGCTTGTTTCTATTGATAGAATTGCGTGTTACTTATTTTAGAATTGCGTGTTACTATTTATAGAAATTGCGTGTTACTTTTTATGCCCCCGCCATGTAATGGCCGGGGCATATAGTGTTACCCTGTTCCGTCATTCCGTCCTTCCATCCTTCCGTCCTTCCATCCTTCCGTCATTCTGTCATTTTGTCATCATCAGTTTCTGTTCATTATCTTAAGAACGCTTGCACACATTCAATTCAAATTTAACATATTGATATGTCATGAGAAAATACAGGCCAAGTTCGAATTTGGTCATGGTTCGATGATTTTTGGCAGAGTTATGCCCCTTTTACTTTGAAAATAATATGAAATTTCAGTTTCCGTTCATTATCTCCCCAATGGTACAACACATTCAACTCAAACTTGACATATGGATATGTCATGGGAAAATACAGGTCAAGTTCGAATTTGGTCATGGTTCGATGATTTTTGGCAGAGTTATGCCCCTTTTACTTTGAAAATAATATGAAATTTTCTGTTTCCGTTCATTATCTCCCCAACGGTACAACACATTCAACTCAAACTTGACATATGGATATGTCGTGAGAAAATACAGGTCAAGTTCGAATTTGGTCTTGGTTCGATGATTTTTGGCAGAGTTATGCCCCTTTCACTTTGAAAGTAATATGAAATTTTCAGTTTCCGTTTATTATCTCCCCAATGGTACAACACATTCAACTCAAATTTGACATATGGATATGTTTTTTGGAATGCCCAGGCCAAGTTCGAGTTTGGTCATGGTTCAATGATTTTTGGCAGAGTAATGCCCCTTTCACTTTGAAAATAATATGAAATTTACAGTTTCTGTTTATTATCTACCCAACAGTGTTACATATGCAACTTAAATTTGACATATGGATATGTCTAAGGAATGGGCAGGTCAAGTTGGAATTTGGTCATGGTTTGATGATTTTTTGGCAGAGTTATGTCCCTTTCACTTTGAAAATAATATAGATACATCTTAGGAATAAGCAGTTTAAGTTTGAATTTGGTTGTAGTTCAATGATTTAAGACAAACTTATCTTTCCTGAATGTTGGAAAAATTTTGAACTTTCACTTTCAGCACTCTTGCCATTATTTTGGCTACAAATATGCAATATGCTATTTTAAAAGGTTAAGACTGAATAATTTCAGTGCCTTGAACATTGTATGAAAATGGTTTGTGTTAACATTGAAAAGTTTTAAGGGCTTTGAACTTAAAATGAAAAAAATAATTAAAGCACCATCTGAAATTTTGGCTGCATGCGGGGGCATCCGTGGCATGATGACACATTTCTAGTTTTAGAAATTGTGTGTTTCTATTTTTAGAATTGCGTGTTTCTATTTTTAGAATTGCGTGTTACTTATTTTAGAATTGCGTGTTACTATTTATAGAATTGCGTGTTACTATTTTTAGAATTGCGTGTTTCTATTTATAGAATTGCGTGTTTCTATTCATATATATATATTATATGTTATTTTGGTTTTGGAGTGATATATGTGGATATATTACCTGGCAAAATTATATATCATGCCGAACAAGATTTTAAAATAAATCATTGCTGTTGCAATTGTAACGTCGAAATAAGATTCCCTTTATGGTTCCCCTTCACCACAACATGACGTCACATAAATACATGACCTATTTGCTTTCGTACCTAACGAATGTAAACAAGAGAAAAAGGGTAGTCTGTCGAAGACACTTTTTTGTTATTAATATCAAGCATTGACGAGGCTATTTTTGTTTTCAATACTGATGAGAATATTCATTATTACTTTCTTTTGGTAAATATTTTTCATTTGACATTTAAAATGTGCTTGTATATCGGAATTTACACCGCGTAAAATCAAACCGTACGGGCATCGCCACAACGCATGTTGTTTACAACGTGGGGTACCAAACAGGTATATTTAGTGTGTATATTACCCGTCTGGCTCGGTAATATCAATTTCTTTCGAGGAATCAATATCCAATCAAAAAGGTGGAAAAAATCTGGAAGGGTAATAAATATATATATTGTTAATCGTTTATAACCGGAATTTAGTACATAGCAATAAAGGAGGAGTGATTATAAATAATCTAATGCCAAAAATTTTGAAAAAATAATGTTCCAGAAATAACCGATTTGCTATGATATTGTCAAATTTTTTGACAGGAAAGCATTTACAGTAACACTACCTTAACAATACTATTCAAAACATTCAACTTTTCAATACATAATGAATTCATATATCATTATTTTTTCACACAGTAACTTTCAGTAAGATTGTGCCCTTCCTGATCCCTAAAATATATGAGTGTTAAGATTTTTATTTTCACAATTAAAAATTTCTACTTACCTGAATGTTATTGACACTGCTATTTAGTGTAGTTTATACAAATTTATTTTTATGTGATTGTGTTGGAAGCTATAAACTTTGTGTTGGAAGCTATAAACTTATTGAAACACTCTTGAATCCATTCCTTTAACCAACCAGTACTAAGCAATGAATGTAAAGTTTCTAGCTCAAGGAAACAATGTCCTGCCCCTGATTGGGTTTAAACCCACACAGTCAGCAATCCGTTAGGTTGCTTAGTCCGACGCGTTAAACACACTGCCACTGCTATATAATTTTTATAGAAATACTTACCTGGCTTATTTCTTCTTGGAATTCTCTCAATAATGCATCTCTAGGATCTTCATTAATCTTTAGGTTTTTATTCTTGATTATTCTTGGGGCTCTATTTGCATATCTATAACAAAGAAGTTCATTATTAAATTATCATGTTACCTCAGCCCTCTGATAACCATTACTCTGTATAATGGATTTTTCCTGTTACAGTCAAACGTGTATTAAGCGAACGCGCAAGAGAAACACCCAAAACACCTGGCGCACGAATGGACACTTATTGGGTACCTTGAACACACGAATGGACACTTGTTGGGTAATTCTATTCAATCGGTCAGTATTGTTGGGTACTTTTGTTGTCTTATTGGGTACTTTTAAACAAAAGAAATACCCAATAAATGCCCATTCGTAGGAATGTCCGTCCGTCCATCCGTCGTCGTCCGTAAACTTTTGCTTCAAATGACATCTCCTCATAAACCACTAAGCCAATTTCATCCAAACTTCACAGGAATGTTCCTTTAGGGGTCACCTTTAAAAAATTGTTAAAGAAATTTAATTCTATGCAGAACTCTGGTTGCCATGGCAAACGGAAAGAAAAAAAACTTTAAAATTTATCTTCTTTTAAAGAACCCAAAGAGCTAGAGCTAAGATATTTGGCATGAAAACATCTTCTAATGAGTGTCTACCAAGTTTTGTTCAAAATAAAAGCCCTGGGGTCAAAATGGCCCGCCGGGGGGTCATTGATTTTCCCTATATGCATATAGTAAAAAAAAACTTAAAAAATCTTCTTTTAAAGAACTCAAACAGCTAGAGCTAAGATATTTAGCATCAAACACATGTTCTAATAGGGTGTCTACCAAGTTTGTTCAAATAAAAGCCCTGGGGTCAAAATTGGTCCCGCCCCGGGGGTCATTGATTTTCCTTATATGTGTATAGCAAAAACTTAAAAAATCTTCTTTGAAAAAAACCCAATAGCTAGAGTTTTGATATTAAGCACGAAACATCTACTAGTAAGTGTCTACAAAGTTTGTTCAAATAAAAGATCTGGGGTCAAAATTGGCCCCGCCCCGGGGGTCATTGTTTTTAACTATATGTGTATAGCAAAAACTTAAAATCTTCTTTGAAAAAACCCAAATAGCTAGAGTTTAGATATTAAGCATGAAACATCTTCTAGTAAGTGTCTACAAAGTTTGTTCAAATAAAAGCCCTGGGGTCAAAACTGGCCCCGCCCCAGGGGTGTCATTGTTTTTAACTATATGTGTATAGTAAAAACTTAAAAAAATCTTCTTTTAAAAAGCCCAATGAGCTAGAGCTTAGATGTTTAGCATGAAACATCTTCTTATGGGAGAGTGGGGGCTATATACAGGTGAGCGACCTCAGGGCCATCATGGCCCTCTTGTTTTAATTTACGTGCACAATTTTACAACATAATAATATCGGAACATATCCTCTATATACAGTGAAAAAAATCAATAAAATATGTTTAACAAGAGCCGGTTGAACCAGGTGATGCTCCCCGAATAGGTTTTGGACACAGGAAGGTATACCTCTTGTTGTGTCAGAGTTATGTCACAGACAAAGTTCAAAGTGTAAAAACAACCCAAATATTGTGATCATTTTTGTGAAATAGTTGTAAAATCCGATTTCAAATAACAAAGTTATGCGCCTGACATTATTTTGCTGCAAGGTCATGCTGTGACCTTGACCTTTCAACATAGTGACCTAAATGTTGCATGCGACACGTCGATTCAATATGGTGATCATCTCTGTGAAATAGTTGTTAAATCCGACTTCCAGTAACAAAGTTATGGGCCGGACACCCGATTTTGCTGCAAGGTCATACCGTGACCTTGACCTTCAAAGGTAGCGACCCAAAATGTTGCGCGCGACACAATGTCTCATTGTGGTGATCCATTTCTGTGAAATAGTTGTAAAATCCGACTTCAAATAATGAAGTTATGTGCCGGACACAATTTTGCTTCAAAGGTTCATGCTGTGACCTTGACCTTCAAGGTAGGGCGAGCCAAATGTTGCGCATGACACCGCCATTTTAATATGGTCATCATTTCTGTGAAATAGTTTAAAAATCTGACTTCAAATAAGAAAGTTATGGGCCGGACACGATTTTGCTGCAAGGTCATGCTGTGACCCTTGACCTTCAAGGAAGCGACCCACATGTTGCACGCGAACACATTTCTCAATATGGTGATCATTTCTGTGGAATATTTTTTTAAATCCGACTTCAAAATAACAAAGTTATGGACCGGACACGATTTTGCTGCAAGGTCATGCTGTGTGACCTTGACCTTCAAGGTAGCGACCCAAAATGTTGCGCGCGACATGTCGTCTCAATATGGTGATCATTTCTGTGAAATATTTCTAAAATCCAACTTCAAATAATGAAGTTATGGACCGGACACGATTTTGCTGCAAGGTCATGCTGTGACCTTGACCTTCAAGGTAGCAACCCAAATGTTGCGCGCGACACGTCGTCTCAATATGGTGATCATTTCTGTGAAATAATTTTAAAATCCGACTTCAAATAACAAAGTTATGGGCCGGACACGAATTCGGGACGTACGTACGAACTGACGGACGGACAGCCATCCGGCCGAAATGGAATAAGGGGCCATTTCTTTTGTTATTTTCTATTGATTAATAGAGGGCCAATGGCCCCTTACTCTATTGTTACGGAATGAACTCTATTGTTCTCTTTTGTTCTGTTTACAGTTAGATGGCCCCCTATCCTTATTCGGTAGTGCGGACGGACAGATGGACGGACGGACAACCCGACGACTATATGCTCCCCGAAAATTTTTTGGGGAGCATAAAAATAACGAGTCTGTGAAAATATCAAATGACAAGGGGTACGCGACCCGGCGCACGCTATAAGCACAATAGATGACGTTTATGACGTCGTAAAATTAAAATATTAAAATGTATCAAGCGTCATCCCTGAAAGAATTCTCCCTAGTGTTCTAGGTGTGTAAATCATGTAACTTTGACCAGACCTCATATGTGGAGATGAAGCGAGAAAGAAAACGATCACATTCTTGTTCCACTAGCCGGCAACTTTCCGCTTTTTCTCGTATTCTTGTATGTTATAGTAATCAATATAGATTAAACAGGCATGAACTTATGATGTTAATGAAAAATAGATTAATTGAATTATTTTACACATCAACCCTTCTTAAAAATATATGATAATGTAAGTAAAATAACAATAGTTATCAACTGAAAAGTATATTTTCCTTCTAGGAACAGCGTATCATTTTTAAAAGAAAATCGGGGAAAATATTATGATAACCGTTAATCATTATAACATTAATTTATTGATAACACATAATCTAGTTTAATGAAATAGAATTTTGTTTGAAACAAATAATTTAGGCAGAACTGAATCAATAGACCCAATGCAGAAATCAGACATGCCGGGCAGTTCGTGGACTGTTAACCATCGATCATTTTGTAGCGCTTTTTCATTTGACGTCACTAACGTCCTGTCAATTTCCCGCTATCATTCTCATCCTTTCCTGTTTGTGATTTCGTATGTACAGTTTTTGAGTTGTTTGCGCAAGCTGAGAACGAGTATCCTGATAGCTGATTAATTGTACTGTGTTAATTTTTTTGTTTTCATATGTATCTGAAGAAGTATCGCCAATTTGTTGGCAAAGTTTAACGATCACACATTTTTAGTTTTTTTTAACGAACGTCAAATTTTTACATTTAACGATATGACCACTGCTGTTGAAAACTTGATTATTTAGCCATTTCATGTCTGAATGACGTCAAATTTTGGCATAATGTCACTTAAATATAATAAATTGTGTAAGTGGAATAAATGGGGGAAAAAAGATAATAAATTATGAATAAAATAGAGATTCAACTAAGCTTCAATAACCCTTTTATGTGCTGCACAAGGTGCGTGTTACCGTGGTTATTCAATAACACAGGGAACACGCGTTAAGCATAAGAATGCAATATTTTTATGTTTAACCTTTTCCCTTATATAAGCGTGTTTCGACGGCTTTTTGCCCCCCCCCTTTTTTTGAGGCCTCAAACAGTGAAAAAGTGTCCTATTTAGACCCCAAACACTGTTTTTCGTTTGAGAAATGTCGTTTAAAAAAGTGACCATTTTTTCGGCGCCGTCCCCCATCCAAATAATACATCAGGGGGTTGCCAGAAGGGGGATGTGCCCCCTTCTGTTTGGGGGGGTTTGAAGGGGGCGGAGTCCCCTCATCGCCAAAGAAA
This sequence comes from Ruditapes philippinarum, assembly GCF_026571515.1. NCBI lineage: Eukaryota > Metazoa > Mollusca > Bivalvia > Venerida > Veneridae > Ruditapes > Ruditapes philippinarum. Next base: position 22,216 of record NW_026853656.1, on the reverse strand, counting down.
TTTTTTGGACTTCTGAGAGGCTTAAAAATGACCCCAGGTTGATCATAAGGTAACGTGTAACCAACGCTGAAAAGCCTTTGACTCTATCTCAATCCCTTGAGAAGTTGCAGCACTTTGAAATAAATTTTGATGGAAAAAGTCGAGGCAAAAAAGTGATTTTTGGCAATTTTGAGATGTCCCCTCGTTGCCATGGTAACAGGAAATTTAAGACTGAGCATGTCGTTACAAAGGCAATGGTCCAGTCAACATTTGTGCCAAGTTTGATTAGTATTGGAGCATTTTTCATAGTTTCATAGCAGTTTGAACTTGTAAGAGGAGGCTTTTCAGTGAAAATGGCCATTTTTCACAATATGCTCATGGGGGAAAGGGTTAAATTGAAAAAAACATTTTTCGATCGCTGTAAATATAAAAATATTCTAAATTGAATTGAATATGAAGATGCAAGACTCTTAGTCCTATTACTTTTTGAACAACCCTCGTACAACATTGTATCCTCTGTAATGTGGCACACTGTAGAAAACAATAACCTTATAGGCCCATTGCACGATGACATCACAAGCACCTGCTACCAGAATTTAGCAGATTTACCAGTTGGCAAGAATAACCATTATATTCATCATATTGCAGCAAAATTGTTAATTTCTAATAACTTTTTTATTTGTGGATCGATTTTTATATCATTTATATTATATTATTTAAAAGTTCTTTAAATTCATTTTTGGAAATATAAGCAGGTTTTCATTCTTTTACTTTTTAAAAAAGAAAACTCTGCATTTTATCAGCCACCGTGTTTTTTGCCAACGTCAGCAAGTTACCTGTATGTCTTATCAGCAATTTTTTACTATTAATAGATTTCATAACAATAACATGCAATGGGCCTATTTACAACACAAGAGCGATCAGTAATCACATGTGTCGCCTCATAATGGCCAATTTCATGTTGGGACAAATTTTGTGACAGACGGACAGACAGACGGACAGTGCACAACTAGACTTGGTACTGATCATTCCTGTAAAGTTTGGATAAAATTGCACCAGTTGTTTATGAGGAGTAGTCCGGACAAGCTTTTGCGTATCTGGCAACACACAGAAAACAAGGAACATCGCAATGCGATGCAACCAGGTTTTCAGCAAAATATTTCACAGAAGCTTTGTCATGAAGGGGCATTTGTTTTTAATTGAACTTTTAGGAGGAATTATGGCTCTTTTAATATTCCTCAAACAAAAATGATAGAGAAATTTTATGTTGTCTATTCGCCTTTTTTTCCCAAATATTTTAGAAAGGTAAACAGTACTTTATTTTTGCTTAATTTTTGCATTTTTGCGTCTCTTGTCATTTTCTTTTGTCAACAATATTGGCGTGTGGTGTTTTGTGCGATATCAAGAAAAGTATGTTCACAATTTTAAAAAAATACTTGAATGATGTCTTGGAAGAAACATGGGAATTTAGTGAGCGCCAGGGCACTTGATGACAAAGTTTCTGTGAAAGTTTGGTCAAAATCCATTGAAGAAATGTAGGAGAAGTTGCGCACTGTAGAAATTGTTCACTATATATTCTGTATAAGGAAAAAATATACAAAGGGCCATAATTCGGTCAAATATTATCCAATCAAAAAAACCCTGACAATATGTGCCAGGCACTTGATAACAAAAGCTTCTAAGAAAGTTTGGTCAAAATCCGTTGAGAAATGTAGGAGGAGTTGAGCACAGAAGAAATTGTTCTCTATATATTCTGTATAAGGAAAAAATATACAAAGGGCCATAATTCGGTCAAATATTATCCAATCACAAAACCCCGACAATATGTGCCAGGCACTTGATAACAAAGCTTCTAAGAAAGTTTGGTCAAAATCCGTTGAGAAATGTAGGAGGAGTTGCGCACAGAAGAAATTGTTCACTTTATATTCTATATAAGGAAAAAAAACAAAGGGCCATAATTAGGTCAAATATATACCAATTGCAAAACCTGGCAATATGTGACAGGGCACTTGATGACAAAGCTTCTGTGAAAGTTTGGTCAAAATCCGTTGAGAAATGTAGGAGGAGTTGCGCACAGAAAGAAATTGTTCACTATATATTTTTTATATAAGGAAAAAAAAACAAAGGGCCATAATTAGGTCAAATATTATCTAATCGCAAAACCCCGACAATATGCGCCAGGGCACTTGATGACAAAGCTTTTGTGAAAGTTTGGTCAAAATCCGTTGAGAAATGTAGGAGGAGTTGCGCACAGAAGAAATTTGTTTACGGCCGCCCGCCCGCCCGTCCGCCCGAAAAATTCGGTCAAATATTATCCAATCACAAAACCCCGACAATATGTGCCAGGCACTTGATAACAAAGCTTCTAAGAAAGTTTGGTCAAAATCCGTTGAGAAATGTAGGAGGAGTTGCGCACAGAAGAAATTGTTCACTATATATTCTATATAAGGAAAAAAACGAAAGGGCCATAATTAGGTCAAAATATATACCAATTGCAAAACCCTGGCAATATGTGACAGGGCACTTGATGACAAAGCTTCTGTGAAAGTTTGGTCAAAATCTGTGTTGAGAATGTAGGAAGGAGTTGCGCACAGAAGAAATTGTTCACTATATATTTTATATAAGGAAAAAAAAAAGGGCCATAATTAGGTCAAATATTATCTAATCGCAAAAACCCCGACAATATGCGCCAGGGCACTTGATGACAAAGCTTCTGTGAAAGTTTGGTCAAAATCCGTTGAGAAATGTAGGAGGAGTTGCGCACAGAAGAAATTGTTTACGCCCGCCGCCCGCCCGCCCGCCCGCCTATCCGCCCGCCCGCCGACATACCTCAATCTAATAACCAGTTTTTTCCTTCGGAAAACCTGGTTAAAAAACACCTTTTTATCAAAGGGCCATAACTTGGCCAAAAATCAAAAATCATTCAACCTGAAAACCCGTGCAATATGCGCAAGGACTTGAGCTACAGATCAATCCTGTAAAGTTTCATTGAAATTGCATTAGTGGTATAAGAGAAGTAGTCCGGACAAACTTTAAAATTAAACAAGAGGGCCATGATGGCCCTGAGGTCGCTCACCTGTATATAGGCCCCCCAACCCCCAATCCCCCCCCAACGTTGCAGGGCCAATTTAACCCAAGGGCTTTTATTTGCACAAACTCGGTAGACACCCATAAGAAGATGTTTCATGCTAAACATCTAAGCTCTAGCTCATTGTGCTTTATTGAAAGAAGATTTTTTTTTTAGTTAAAAACAATGACACCCCTGGGGCCGGGCCAGTTTTGACCCCAGGGCTTTTATTTGAACAACTTTGTAGACACTTATTAGAACATGTTTCATGCTTAATATCTAAACTTTAGCTATTTGGGTTTTTTCAAAGAAGATTTTTAAGTTTTTGCTATACACATATAAAGAAAATCAATGACCCCCCGGCGCGGGACCAATTTTGACCCAAGGTCTTTTATTTGAACAAACTTTGTAGACACTCACTAAAAGATGTTTCATGCTTAATATCTTTACTCTAGCTATTTGGGTTTTTTCAAAGAAGATTTTTTAAGTTTTTGCTATACACATATAAGGAAAATCAATGACCCCCGGGGCGGTGCCAATTTTGACCCCAGGGCTTTTATTTGAACAAACTTGGTAGACACCTATTAGCACATGTTTGATGCTAAATATCTTAGCCATAGCTCTTTGAGTTCTTTAAAAGAAGATTTTTTAAGTTTTTACTATATGCATATAGGGAAAATCAATAATCCCCCGGGGCGGGGCCAATTTTGACCCCAGGGCTTTTATTTGAACAAACTTGGTAGACACTTATTAGAACATGTTTCATGCTAAATATCTTAGCTTTAACTCTTTTGGTTCTTTAAAAGAAGATTTTTTAAGTTTTAACTATATGCATATAGGGAAAATCAATGACCCCCTTGGGTGGGCCAATTTTGACCCAAGGGCTTTTATTTGAACAAACTTAGTAGACACCTATTAGAACATGTTTGATGCTCAATATCTTAGCCATAGCTCTTCGAGTTCTTTAAAAGAAGATTTTAAGTTTTTACTATAAGAATATAGGGAAAAATCAATGACCCCCCGGGGCGGGGCCAATTTTGACCCCAGGGCTTTTATTTGAACAAACTTGGTAGACACCCATTAGAAAATGTTTCATGCTAAATATCTTAGCTCTAGCTCTTTTGGTTCTGTAAAAGAAGATTTCTTAAGTTTTTACTATATGCATATAGGGAAAATCAATGACCCCCCGGGGCGGGGCCAATTTTGACCCCAGGGCTTTTATTTGAACAAACTTGGTAGACACCTATTAGAACATGTTTCATGCTAAAAATCTAAGCTCTAGCTCTTTTGGTTCTTTAAAAGAAGATTTTTTAAGTTTTTACTATATGCATATAGGGAAAATCTATGATCCCCCGGGGCGGGGCCAATTTTGACCCCAGGGCTTTTATTTGAACAAACTTGGTAGACACTTATTAGAACATGTTTCATGCTAAATATCTTAGCTTTAACTCTTTTGGTTCTTTAAAAGAAGATTTTTCAAGGTTTTACTATATGCATATAGGGAAAATCAATGACCCCCCGGGGCGGGGCCAATTTTGATCCCAGGGCTTTTATTTGAACAAACTTGGTAGACACCTATTAAAACATGTTTGATGCTAAATATCTTAGCCATAGCTCTTTGAGTTCTTTAAAAGAAGATTTTTAAGTTTTTACTATATGCATATAGGGAAAATCAATGACCTCCCAGGGCGGGGCCAATTTTGACCCCAGGGCTTTTATTTGAACAAACTTGGTAGACACCCATTAGAACATGTTTCTTGCTAAATATCTTAGCTGTAGCTCTTTTGGTTCTTTAAAAGAAGATTTTTTAAGTTTTTACTATATGTATATAGGGAAAATCAATGACCCCCCGGGGCGGGGCCAATTTTGACCCCAGGGCTTTTATTTGAACAAACTTGGTAGACACTCACTAGAAGATGTTTCATGCCAAATATCTAAGCTCAAGCTCTTATGGTTTTTTAAAAGAAGATATTTAAAGTTTTTTCTTTCGGTTGCCATGGCAACCAGAGTTCTGCATGGAATTAAATTCTTTGAACAATTTTTAAAGGTGACCACCAAAGGAACATTCCTGTGAAGTTTGGTTGAAATTGGCTTAGTGGTTTATGAGGAGATATCATTTAAAGTAAAAGTTTACGGACGGACGGACGGACGGACGGACGGACGACGGACGGACGCCGGACGAAAAGCGATCACAAAAGCTCACCCTGTCACTTTGTGACAGGTGAGCTAAAAATATTAAAGGGCCATAACTGTGACAAAAATCATTGAACCGGAAAATGCTGACAATATGCACAACTAGACTTGGTACTGATCATTCCTGTAAAGTTTGGATGAAATTGCACCAGTAGTTTATGAGGAGTAGTCTGGACAAGTTTTGTGACGGACGGACGGACAGACGGACGGACGGACGACGGAGAAGTGATCCCTATATGTCGCAACTACTCCGTAGAGGCGACACAAAAATGATCATTTCTTCCAGAGGTGAGACTTCACAATAAAATAAACCTCTCTGAAAGAAACATCTCCAGATAACAACCAAAATGTTTGTCTCTCAGGGGGTATTGCTCAGCAAAGGTTATACTGTATATACCCAACCTTTCTGGTTACACACATATACATGTAACTTCATATGTTGGTCACTGCCTGCTGGGACCTTATTTGATGACAATTAAATTTCTGAAGGTATTCTTATAAAACAAGAACCGGTTGAACCGGGTGATGCTCCCCGAGAAGGTTCTGGACACAGGAAAGTAAAAAAAAATGAACAAAGGGCAATAACTCCAAAATTAGACCAGGCTTTGTTTAGGTTCTTGAAGCGTTGCAGTTCTATCCAATTACATCTAGCTACCTACAAAGTTTCATGTTGATATCTCTAATAGTTTTAAAGTAATGTCCAGGACAAAAGTCAAAAAGTAAAAATAAACAAAGGGCAATTACTTCAAAATAAGGCAAGGCAGAGTAATGATTCTTAAGCACTGCACTTCCACCCAATGAGACCTATCTATCTACAAAAGTTTCATGTTAATAATCTCTTATAATTTTTAGAGTAATGTCCAGACAAAGTTCAGTGTCAAAATGAACAAAGGGCAATAACTCCAAAAGTAGGCAAGACAGTGTTTACAGTTCTTGTGCACTGCAAACTTACCTCAATGAAGATCTATCTACCTACAAAGTTTCATGTTGATATCTCTTATACATTAAGAAATATGTCCCGGACAAAAGTTCAAAGTGTAAAAATAAACAAAGGGGGATAATTCAAAAATTAGGCAAGGCAGAGTTAAGGTTCTTGTTCACTGCACACCTACTCAATGAGATCTATCTACCTACAAAGTTTCATGTTGATACCTCTTATACTTTTAGAGTTATGTCCCCGGACAAAGTTCAAAGTGTAAAATAAACAAAGGGGGATAATTCAAAAATTAGACAAGGCAGAGTTACGGTTCTTGTGCACTGCAACACCTACTCAATGAGATCTATCTACCTACAAAGTTTCATGTTGATACCTCTTATACTTTTAGAGTTATGTCCCGGACAAATTTCAAAGTGTAAAAAATAAACAAAGGGGGATAATTCAAAAATTAGGCAAGGCAGAGTTACGGTTCTTATGCACTGCACACCTACTCAATGAGATCTAATTACCTACAAAGTTTCATTGTTGATACCTCTTATACTTTTAGAGTTAATTCCCCGGACAAAGTTCAAAGGTGTAAAATAAACAAGGGGGGGGGATAATTCAAAAATTAGGCAAGGCAGAGTTACGGTTCTTGTGCACTGCACTTCTTACTCGATGAGATCTATCTACCTACAAAGTTTCATGTTAATACCTCTTATACTTTTAGAGTTATGTCCCTGGACAAATTTCAAAGTGTAAAAATAAACAAAAGGGGAATAATTCAAAAATTAGGCAAAGGCAGAGTTACGGTTCTTGTGCACTGCACACCTACTTAATGAGATCTATATACCTACAAAGTTTCATGTTGATACCTCTTGTTGTTTCAAAGTTATGTCCCGGACAAGAAAAGGGGACGGACGGACGGACGGAAAGACGGACGGACGGACAAGGCGGCGACTATATGCTCCCCCGAAATTTTTTCGGGGAGCATAAAAAAGTAATTACCTGAGGGTACTCATGGTTTCATCAAAGTTATAATCAGCAGGTCCAATATTGGCAACCATCACAGTCTTGGCATTTCCACCCAGAGAATCTGTTAAAACAAAGATGATATTATTGATGTTCTCATCATTTAACCTTGAGACCAATAAATTCAGACATGTTGGTTGTTAATGATATGGGTTATCTCATCAACACACTGTACGTCATATGGCGATGTTCAAGCTTTACTGGTGGAGGAACAACCTTAAGTGCTGTTCCGTGCATTATTTCAGGCATGACCAAGCACCTGAGTAGAACCACCAACATTCCGTAAGCTAGCTGGATAGTTTTCTCACATGAAAAGAATCCTAAGTCCCTGACAGAATTCAAAACAACAGCAGTCAGGGGCAAGTGGTTTGAAGTCAAAATCCTTTACCACTCAAATATTACATACATGCTTTTATTTAAATTCAAATCAGTAATCAAACACTTCCCTGAGCAGAATAAATATCCGAAGCATCTTTAGTGTACACCAGGGTCTTTCAAATAGAATATACTTATATTTTAATTTCATTTTTGAACGATGATGTACTATGCCAGATCAAACTAATCACGTAACGCAGCCTAGACATCTTTTTCCATAAAATTAGTCTGACCCCAGACCATTGTTTTTGTAAGACCCTGTGTACACTTTACATGACAGAGCACAACATTGGAAGGAAACATAAAAATGTTCAATACCTTGTAATAACCTGGTGAGTTTAGAACCTCTGTAAGGTATATGTGTACTCTTGCCATCAACAAGTGCTGAGATCACGTTACCCAAGGCTGACGACAGGCTGATTTTTGTAGCTTCCTTTAACCTCTGACCCTAATAAACATAAATATGTACATGACAATATGTATAATGAGATTATTGTTGAATAAACACTTTATAAATGAATAAATATAAAAGCAAAACTTTTATAAGTGTCAAAAACAAAGCTACTTTAAAAGTTTTAAAAATTGAATACTGTCAAGCCGTTGCAGTCTGATGGGTTTGTTGCACTTATTCATCATCCCTCGTGGATAGACTCAATCAAACTGAGTCTGCAAATCTCATGTTATTTTGTGTGATTAATGCTTCCCAGGGATCAGACTTTTTTCCAGATTTTCATACTTCACAACAGCAGGTGTAAAGCCATAAAAAGTTGCCTGTACTTCACTTTAGTGTTGTTATATTTTTTAGCTCACCTGAGCTTGCTCAGGGTGAGCTTTTAGGATCGGTGAATGTCCGTCGTCCGTCCACAATTGCTTGTGAACACTCTAGCGGTGGAATTTTTGCCTCAATCATCATCAAACTTGGTCAGGATGCTTATCTAGTTGAAAGCTCGGATGAGTTCGAACATGGCTCATCTCGGATGAAAAACTAGGTCACAAGAGCTAAAAATAGAAAAACCTTGTGAACACTCTAGTGGTCACATTTTTGACCCAATCATCATCAAACTTTGTCAGGATGCTTGTTTAGATAATAGCTCTGATGAGTTCGAATATGGGTCATGCTTGGATGAAAAAACTAGGTCACCGGAAGCTATAAATAGAAAAACCTTGTTAACATTCTAGCGGTCACATTTTTGCATCAATCATCATCAAACTTGGGTCAGGATGCTTATCTAGTTGATAGCTTGGATGAGTTCGAACATGGCTCATCTCGGATGAAAAAGTAGGTCACCGGAGCTAAAAATAGAAAAACCTTGTTAACACTCTAGCGGTCACATTTTTGCATCAATCATCATCAACTTGATCAAGATGCTTGTTCTAGGTGATAGCTCGGATGAGTTCGAACATGGGTCATCTTGGATGAAAAGTAGGTCACCGGAGCTAAAAATAGAAAAACTTGTTAACACTCTAGTGGTCACAATTTTGACTCGATTGTCATCAAACTTGGTCAGGAAACTTGTCTAGGTCATTGCTGGGAATAAATCGAAACATGGGACATCTCGGATGAAAAACTAGTCACAGGAGCTAAATATAGAAAAATCTTGTTAACACTCTAGTGGCTACTGTTGTGATCCAAATATTCTGTTAATTGGTCTGAAAGTTTGTTTTGATGATTTCTAAGTCAAGATCGAATATGGGTCATCTTGGATTGAAAACTAGGTCACACCGCCCAAATATGGAAAAACCTTGTTAACATTCTAGTGGTCACATTTTCGACTCAATTATCATCAAACTTGGTCAGGATGCTTGTCTAGGTAATTGCTTGGATGAGTTCGAAATCGCATGTGAAACTAGGTCACCGGAGCTAAAAATAGAAAAATCTTGTTAACACTCTAGTTGCTACTGTTTTGATCCAAGTATCCTGGAAATTGGTCTGAAAGTTTGTTTTGATGATTTCTAGGTCAAGTTTGAATATGTGTCACCTGGGTAAAAAACTAGGTTGCACTGCTCAAATATGGATAATCCTTGTTAACACTGTAGTGGTCACATTTTTGACTCACCTGTCATGAGACTTGGTCAGAATGCTTGTCTAGGTAATTGTTTGGATGAGTTTGATAAGTCAGGTGAGCGATCTAGGGCCATCATGGCCCTCTTGTTTCTGGTCCTTCAGGATCATTGATTCCAACACTTTTATGTGTTGTGAATTGAGTACCCCTCAATCCAGTGATAGGGGGCATAAGGGATTTAGCACCTTTTCATTATCCCTCATGGATAGACTCAATCAAACCTAGTCTGAAAATGTCATCTAATTTTGTTGTGATTAATGCTTCTGAGGGATCACATTTTCTCCCAGTTTTATTTTTTTAGGGCTGGGAACGAATAAGGAATTTGATGTTCAAATATTCGTTTTCCATATTCGAATATATTAGAATATTCGTTTTTTACAACATTTGTTCCAATATTTATTTCTCTTAGACGTATACGTATCCGAAATTGATTGCATTGAATACTATACTACTTTAATATGCTTGTAATAATTGACGATTAAAAATACCTTTATTACTATGTCAACGTTTTTTTTATTTTATATATTGTAAATCGACATATATGTTTACAATTTGAAATTAATTAATAATTTGATTGCCTTTTGTTCAGTTAATATTAACGGGACTTGACTGACTGCTATGAATCATCGTAGCCTCTTAGCCCCCAAAAAACAAATAACTATATTGAAACTTAACTTGTATTAAATATTTTTTATTCATTTATAATTTTAGAGAAGTTTAAAATATTCTTAAAATAAATATAGCTATAATGCAGTAAATATCACACGGAGTGTAATATCTACGGAATAAATATATTCTGACGGAATATAGACACTTCCCATGCTTTCATAACTGCTGATTAATACGTGCCGATTTTTATACTTCTTCACAAAATTTAAGACAATTTTTGATTAATCAGGAAGATTAAAGTACAGAAAACAATAAATAAGATAATTAAAATTGGAAAAAAATTCATTCTAAACTGCTAAACAGGTAAATTGCAAACTGTTAAAGGGGTACCCTTTTGATCAACTCGAAACCCAAAGTTTTCAAAGTTAATTGGCGACAATCATTGACACGTTTCATCAGACGTGTGAACACCTGGTCAAGTAAAGGTCAATGGTTAAATTTATGATCTTAATTGAAATTTAAAAAAAGAAAACAAACAAGATTGCATTTGAGAAAAATGCTATGCCACCGCATTCATACAACACTAAATAGTAGTGTAGGAACAGATTTTTTTGTTTCTATACAATTGAAGATTGTCATAATGCATATCTAATTCTTATTATCAGATTAGTGGTTAAATCTATTGTTAACTCAATAAAAGATCAGAGTAGGAATGTATCAATGCACTTGAGTCTAGTGAATTTGGTGGTGAAGGTCATATTTCACACAGCCTAAAATTTCATGACTGCATCAAAGGACAACATGTAATACACTTTGTCAAAATCTAGGTCAGCTGATATCAAAGTTCACTTTTAATTTTGACACTAGAGGCAAAATTTGAACAACTTTGGTAGAGTACCTATAGATGATATCATTTAACAAATATTAAAGCTCTAAGCCTTGTACCTTCAGACAATAAGATTTTTTTTTTTTTTTACTATACGTATATTTTGAAAATCACTGACCCCGGGGCGGGGGCAATTTTGACCCCAGGGCTATTATTTGAACATTCTTGCTAGAGGTTCACTTCACAATGTTTCATGCAAAGTATCTAACCTCTAGCATTTGTCAATTGCTAGAAGATTTTTTTTTTAAGTTTTTACTATAAGTTTTTACTATGTAAATATGAGGAAAATCAATGACCCCCGGGGCCGGGCCGATTTTGACCCCAGGGCTATAATTTGAACAATCTGGGTAGAGGTCTATCAGACAATGCCTTATGCAAAATATCTAAGCTCTAGGCCTATGGGTCTTTACAAAAAGGTATTTTAAGTTTTTACTATATGTACATATAGTGAAAATCAATGACCCCCAGGGCGGGGCCGATTTTGACCCCAGGGCTATAATTTGAACAATCTTGGTAGAGGTCTACCAGACAATGCCTTATGCAAAATATCTAAGCTCTAGGCCTTTTGGGTCTTTACAAGAAGATTTTTTAAATTTATTCTTATAATTCCTTTTGGTTGCCATGGCAACCAGATTTCTGCATGGAATTAAATTATTTGAACAACTTTTGAAGCCCTTCACCCAAGGATCAATCCTGCCAAGTTTGGTTGAAATTGGATAAGTGGTTTTTCACAAGAAGATTTTTTAAGTTCACTATATAATCTATATAACACACACACATACAAACAAACAAACACACACACATACATACACACAGGTGAATCGCTATATGCCACCGCATCGCAGATGCTGCGGTGGCATAAAAACAAAACATTATTTTGTTTTTCTCCAATATTCGTATTTGTTTTTCAAGGTTCGAATATTCGGTAGTGTTTGAATATTGGAATATAATTCCAGGCCCTAATTTTTTTCTATAGTGTCTTACTTTTTAAATTTTTATTTGGTCACAAAAATGCTGAAATGGTCATAAATTTACTCTTAAGCTGTACTTAAAGAAGGAAACTTCAGGTGCTCTTTTGTGCATCATTTCCAGCACCAGTGAAGCAACAAGTAATTGACCTTCCTTAAGATAGCTAAACAGCTTATGCAAACGATAAGAATCCAAAGTCCCAATGACCATCGCGGCCTACATAATTACCTTTCATGACATAATATTCCACCAGAAAATTATTGTAGTTCATAGTATTCAATCTTTGAAACTCGAACAACAATAAATATCTTAAATGGACTTATTTACCTTTCAATCTGGACAAGACCATTAAAAAATTTTAGGGACAAATTTCAAAGTAAGTACTGACTGAAAAGGCAAATAGTGCAGACCATTATCAGATAGCATAGAGGTGGCGACTGATGTCAATCTGCACTGGCCACATGGAAGACTCATTTGTCACAAGATGTACATTTTTCATACCTAGAACCACAAAACTAATGTGTATCCTTACAGCTATTTCACGGCCATGATTTATATAACCTAGTTTTGAGTCTTGAGTTATATAACCTTAAACTTTGTTTCTCATGACACAAAGTAACATCTGTATTTTAAAGAAAAACAATTTCAATTCACTTACGAAAAATCACAATGAACGTTATATATATAGACTATATACTTACTTCAGATTTTGTTTTTTCCTGTCTTTCACTTCCAGCTAAATCTACCAAATTAAGACGGCCAACTCTGATATGGTTTTCTTCATCTGCCCCCATCTTTAAATGAAAGATAACAAACACGTGTAAAATATAGTCATAGTGTAGCAGTAATTATCTGCCTTCAAGGAATTTGAGATCTTTAGTGATCGAGACCATGTTTCCTCATATGACATCAGTATTGGTAAATTTACATCAGTTCCGGGTTAAGCACAGAAAACTGATTTGACATGATTTTACATTAATTCAGAGCTTTTCCCCAAAATAAATCAAGGTAAAGTAAGCAAGTTAAAGACAAAAAAAAAAATTGTTTGTACAGTATAAATGCGCAAAACCGGATCTCTACTAAAAGCAGAATCCTCACAAATCCGGACACTTGGTAATCCGGCTACCGGACAAAAATTTGGAATAATTTGTCATTTGTTTATGAAATATTACCACGAAATAACTGACATAAATTTCAAAGTAAGTTAATAACTTCTTTACAACAACAGAATCAAAAAACTGAACTAAACTTCTGTAGTATAATGTATAACACCTCTCAGCAAAGACCTTACCCTCCTAACAGGTGGGGACCTGCTATGGTTGTTCTGTATCTTAATAACATTACTCGAATTATGAATAATACAATACAGTAATAGTGCAATATTCTTACCTCACTACATTCTATTGTAATGATAAAGATGGCGTGACTTCTAGAACTGTGCTCATTCATGTCTGTAGCTCTGTAAAAAAATGTTTTGTATAAAAATGTTATCAACACTCATCTACATGACAAAAGCACAGCGTGCGGTGTTAATGCTTGTCTGATTAGGTTAACAAGAGCCACGGCCGGGCGGGGGCAACGCTCGACTTTTTACTTTCTCTAAAAGCATCAAAGAAATGTTTGAACAAAATCTAAACGTTTCCTTTTTATAAAATTAATCGGTCTGTCTTGTCACATTAGTTTTGTCTCTATATTTTAAATAGAAACACACAATTCTATAGATAGAAACACGCAATTCTATAGATAGAGACACGCAATTCTATAGATAGAAACACGCAATTCTATAGATAGAAACATGCAATTCTATAGATAGAAACATGCAATTCTATAAATAGAAACACGCACTGTTGTTGTTGTTGTTTCACAATTGTGACCTTGACCTTGAGCTGACACATGGGCAACAAGGGTTCTGCCCATCACCTTGTGAGGTGAACATTTGAGCCAAGTTTGAAGAAAATCTTTAAATAAGTGAAGGACTTACAGAGCAGACACAACATACTGTCTAATATTTGATTGTTTGATATTTGACCTTCAATCTTGACCTTGAGCTGACACATGAGCAACATGGGTTCTGCAAATCCCCTTGTTGAGGTGAACATTTGAGCCAAGTTTTAAGAAAATCCTTCAATTAGTGTAGGACTTACAGAGCGGACACGTCATACGGTCTAATATTTGATTGTTTGATATTTGACCTTCAATTGTGACCTTGAGCTGCAACATGGGTTCTGCACATCCCCTTGTTGAGTTGAACATTTGAGCCAAGTTTGAAGTTTACCTTTTAATTAGTGAAGGACTTAAAGAGCGGACACGACATACTGTCTAATATTTTATTGTTTGATATTTGACCTTCAATTGTGACCTTGACATTGAGCGGACACATGGGCAACATGGGTTCTGCACATCCCCTTGTTGAAGTGAACATTTGAGCCAAGTTTTAAGAAAATCCTTCAATTGGTATAGGATTTATAGAGCGGACACGAAAATGGAGAAGGACGGACCGACCACCGACCGACGCGACAAAGCGAATCCATTATAGCCCCCCCCCCCCCCAAATTTTGTGATGGGGGTATAATAAGTGGTTAGTGATAATTTATAAGGTTATGTACAGAGAATCATTGGTCAACTTTATTACAACTTGTAGTTATTGCGGCATTATGATCTACTTAAACTGAAAAATTATTTTGAGTCTTACCCGACAGATCTGTTCTGGTTACCTACGTTCATAACATGTTCAATTTCTCGTACACTCTTTGTCACAAATGATGACAAGTCCTAGAAAATGAAAAAAAAGCTTCATAAATTAATCAAATTTTTAAAGTAAATCCAAGATGCTATTGAAATACAGAGTAAATTTCTTGCAAAGTGATTATTATAAACCAATAACTTGTGTGCCCATTTTCAGTTTATTCCCTCTCCCATTTATCCAGAATCATCATTGTTTTTCATGCAAAATAACCCAAAAAATGAAAAGCATGCCAAGGCTTTTTTTCTCAAATCAGGACTAAGAAGCACACAAAATTCAATTAAATTCTTCTTTATTATCCTTTGCAGATTTTTCCATTTTAAGTGCCTCACTTGATTTATGTTTGAATTTCAAATTTTATGTTCTTATGCTGTTTGACCTTATTGGAGCCCTGTTAATCGTTACAATCATAACCATTTGTTCAGATTATCTACAGGTGTGTAACAGTCTAAGTTACCTTCACATAAACACCCGTATCTGGTCGTTCCTTCAATTCTAAAACGTCTGTTCTGGTCCTTTGATAAAAGGTCACGTATTTCCTCCTGCAATAACAACATAACAATCATTATCACGTATTTTCCTCCTGCAATAACAACAATAACAATCATTTTCACGTATTTCCTCCTGCAATAACAACATAACAATCATTTTCACGTATTTCCTCCTGCAATAACAACATAACAATCATTTTCACGTATTTCCTTCTGCAATAAACAACATAACAATCATTTTTCACGTATTTCCTCCTGCAATAACAACGTAACAACCATTTGTATCACTAGTATGATACTGAGATACTTGGTTTATACAGAATTTATTTTAGTTTAATTGTGTACAAAGCTATAAACTTTCGAATCCATTCCTGGAACCAATCAGTACTGAACCAGTCATCGAATTTAGCACTGGCCCAGTGGCCCATGGCTAGTGTAAATTAGTTCGGGCCAGTGAAAATTTTAATAAAATTTAGTCTAATATATAGTAGAATTAATTCAAAACTGGAATATCGGCTAGTAAATTTCAAAATCTGAAAATTCATTGACACTGCTCAAACATGCGTGTAAAGTTTCTTGCTCAAGGAAACAACCACATGCCCTGACGGGGTTTGAACAGGTGCGAAAATAGCGATCATTAGATTACTATTCAGACATGTTAACAACTCGGCCAGGCCGCCACAAAAGAGATACTTGTAACACCATCTCTGCATCCCTCCCCCTTCCCCATACTAAAAGTTGCAAAATTACATAAACTGGCAAATTATTAGTACTCTTGATTTTCAAACACTGAACTATTGTGTATTTTTTCATACATTTATAGTATTTACTCAACAGAGTTTTCACAAAGACAAAAGCTTTAATATTTAAAACACAAATGAATATTGCATGTTTATAAATGAACTAAACAAAATATAATTAGTACTGGTTGCAGAGATACTCTTACTCAATTATAACCCAAACACATGGTAAAAGTTATTGTTTTAACTATTTTATTTAAACAAATAAGCACATGGTCCTCTACGAATATAGGAGCATGATATGCTGTAAAGATTTTTTTTTTAGATTTTGTAAACTTTCTTTGTGTGTGTGCATTTTTTGTTGGTGTGTGCAATTACCTTAAATTTTTGTAAAAAAAAACTGCCTCCAAATGTTCTTTTTACTAAACAACTACTCGATGACAGGCCTTTGACTTGGGACTATTTTTTCTAAAGATTGTAAAGTATTAGCAAAAGATAGACAAAACATATAAAATGTAAAAAAATAAAAGATTGATGTTGATTTTCCAGCTATTTTTTACTTAGAAATTTAAGTGCTGACTTTAACTACTATTGTACGGTAAAAAGACCGTGTTTTGTATACATAATTCAGAAGAAGTATTACTTTCCATCCCATAGATAATTCTTTAAGTGTATTGTAACGACTTTGAACCAAACTTAGTTAATGTGGGTCAATCTTTGAGACAATATGCAATGATAATTAAGATACAATAACATGCATCGCAAAAAATATGTGATTTACTTTCAAAGTTATCTCTCCAACCAGACTTTGTTTTTTATAAAATCACAACACAATAAATACCTGGTATATTTCTAAGTAAGAGGCCCTTATGAGGTACTGTTGATTTTCCAAGTTAGATATATGACTAAATATATGTTCAAATGAGTTAGGAATCACCCCTCGCTGTTCAGGATCATTTTTTAATCCTGAAACAAAATGAAAATGCATTTTATACTATAGTAGTAATTGTTATTTTTGTCAACTTTTAAAATAACACTGACATGCAGTAAAAGTTTAATGGTAACTTACCAACATTACTTGTAGAGGAAGAACTCAATTGCAGATCTAAGCATTTTTTTATTACTTATTTTCAGAGTTAGATAAAAAAAAAGAGGCACTTCCCATAAATATTGCACATGTAAGAATAACACAACATGATATAAATTGAATTATTGGGGAAAATTGCTTGATTTTAAAAAGACAGCTGATGGGGGCTGGCTCTCAATGAATGTTATTTCAAAGAATCAAATCTGGCATTACCGATCCTATCCTAGTAAAATCCACTTAGTTTATACTAGATTGTGTTGGAAGCTATAAGCTTATTGAAACACTCTCGAATCCGTTCCTAAAAACCAACAAGTACTTAGTAATGAGTGTAGTTTCTTGCTCACTGAAACAACGGCTAACAGGGTTTGAACCCACGCAGATAGCAATCCTTAAATTACTAGTCTGACGTTTTTACCACTCAGCCATGCTACCACTTGAGTCAAATATAAATTCCAGATTAAGATACTCATATAAGAACTCTTATTTTATCAATTTTTCAAAAAAAAAAAATTGTCTTTCAAAACTTTGAGTGAAAAATTTCAGTCAATAAAAAATTACCTTGCATTGTATGTGTTTTGCCTGTTCCAGTCTGACCATAGGCAAAAATTGTCCCGTTAAATCCCTGAAGAACATTCTCCACAAGATCTCTGAAAGTCTCCTCATACAAAATCCCTCTGTTTGGAACTATGACAAAAAAAATAGAAACTGTTTCAATATATGTGAAACAATTCTGATGCACAAATTTATGTTCGAAAATACGAAAGAAAATGATGTTTGATGACCGATTGACTTACTGATGATAAATCGGGAAAAAATTGTTGTGACAGCTGATTTGGAAAATTTTTTGACACTATTTTGGAGGAAGACATGTGACCACAAACTGGCATTCCACTGGTAACAAAACTAATTCAGCCGTGTCATGACAAAACCAAACATAATGGGTTTGCGACCAGCATGGATCCAGACCAGCCTGCGCATCCGCGCCAGTCTGCTCAGGATCCATGCTGTTCACTTATAGACCCTATTACACAAGTAAAGAAACTGATAGCGAACAGCATGGATCCCTGATCAGACTGCGCGGATGCGCAGGCTGGTCTGGATCCATGCTGGTCGCAATCGCTTTATGTTGGTTTTGTCATGACGCGGCTCAATTATTTTTTGGTTCCAGCAGGTAAAGGAGACAATATCCTCATAATCTATTATTATCTATTATCAATTTTTTTCTATCATCAAGTTGAGCTGAATTAACAATACATTTCAAAAGATAGACTGTTCTTATGGTGTTTAATTCTTAACAGTTGATATTGGAAATGTTTCGCGTAAAATAAAAATCTGCTTAAAGTATAAAAAAAAACTGCCCCACTTGTTTAATAAATTGAATGTTAGGGGTAATGTCCAATGGATATTTATAGAAGATACATTTGACCACATAAGTTATGTGAAGTAAATTATAAAATTGAAAGGAATTATGACTAAATGTAAACTTATTTTGTCTTTCACCTGTTCACACACTATATACCCTTGGATGGGCATAATGACACTTAAATACTTTATTAATACAAAATAATGATAAACTGAAGGGTTTATTATTATTATATATATATATTGTTAAAAGTCTCAATAACTCATTAATTTAAATCTTGAATAAAATCTTTTCCTTGATTAAAGAATAGATAAAATTGTACTTACTTCCAGTCATAAACAGTATCAAATGTAAAGGTTTTCTTTGGATCCGATGGTGGCAATTTAGGATTTCTAATCTCAATAACACCTCTTTTTGTGTTCATCTCCACTACCCTATATAAGATACAAAATGTTATGAAAGATTGTAGGACAAAAGCCCTCCCATGAAAATGGCAGGGCGGGCAAAAGCCCTCCAGTGAAAATGGCTTTTGTCTGACCTGTCATTTTTCGTATTGCCAAGGTTGTCCCACAGTCAGTATCGACAAGTGAAATGTTTCAAGAATTTACTATATAAATATGATATGGATATGTTAAGAAAAAAAACCCAGACAAGTCTTGATTTTTTTTATTCAAATTCTAAATTTACGAAACATATATGAGTCGCGTCACGACAAAACCAACATAATGGGTTTGCGACCAGCATGGATCCAGATCCAGATCAGGATCCATGCTGTTCGCTTACAAACCCTATAACAAGTAGAGAAACTGATAGCGAACAGCATGGATCCTGATCAGACTGCGCGTATGCTCACTCAGGCTGGTCTAGATCCATTCTGGTCGCAAACCCATTATGTTGGTTTTGTCGTGACACGGCTCATACATCATCCATTATCTACCTTTCGTATCCTTTCTGTACTTCTTTCTCTGATAGAGGACGACATCTCACAACAACTTTTACACACTCCGACTTTTGCGGAATATCTAGCTTCTTTACATCAGACTGAAAAATTAGCTCAATGTCACCAATATATTATAAATATACATGTATACAAACAAATGAAAGGAAACTGTCACAAAACAAGGATTTCTGCCAATATTATATATACATCATGTACATAAATGTCCGCCCAATAGGTGTAGGACTGTGAATAGGACAAGCCAGGTTCGATTCCTTCCCGGACAGTCAAATTAATCAAATCACTATATAATATAGTGCTAAAAAACGAACATACATATTAAAACATTTAATTAATTTTTAAGACAAACTTTGTTTTTTATGAAAAATTGTCCAAATTGCAAATCATGAGAATTGCTAATAATAATCTATAAAGTTTATCTTACCATCTTTAATCTTTGTTCTTTAATTTAACTTTCAATCTGCAATGATATAAACATAAAATGATTTTTTCTTTATGTATACTGAAAAAATATTTAAAATGAATCATTTCTATTTATATCAATCTATATTCAAACATTAATGATGATTAATCACAAGTAACCAATAGAACATAAGATTAAAATAAACATTGAAAAACAATATTAATTATAAACAAATACTTGCTATTCTAGTATCAAGGTTAACATCAAAAACAAATTACCCCCCCCCCCCTCCCCCAACTCCCAAAAAAGGAAACAATCAAAGTTTAACTTTAAAGCATCGTCAAGTGAGAATCACACAAATATTTATTCAAAACAACTTATCTGTCAAAGTTGCAATTTAGTCTCATCAAGCTATACAAAGTTTGTTTAAGAATGTAAGAGTTAACAAATACATGCCTAAAAATCATATACAAAATGCCATGTGACAAAATATCTTTAAGGACCATGCAGTTATAGATCCATCATTTTTTTTCAATTTTAGCAAAACATTGTGCAATCTATTATTCTGGCAATTTTAATGGTTTATTTTCTTTTGCAACTTTAAGAGGGCATTTGAAACCAGCAATAAATACGAAAACATCTCGCTGTTAATTCATATATTTAATATTTTCATAAAAAATGTATATTCTGTGAATTCGTGTTGTTTATTTAGGTACCCCACCCACATTTTTTTGTGCAGTATAGTTTTCAGCTATCTTACTTTTCAGGGTAAATCTAAATAAAAAATGTACAATACTGCTTCTAAAATTCAAAAACTATACATAATAAACTATGTTTGTTCATCAAAATGCCTACATTAATGCAAACAGAAGAAGAAATCATGTTTTGCACAAAACAGAAGAGATCTCATCTAAAATATTTCTAACGACGCCACCTGTAGCAACGGGAAATAACTCGGTTGGAGTTTGCGTTAATTGCTGGGTCCCGTTAACCGGTAAACAGGTAAAATGAACTAGTTTTTTTTATTTATTTTTTTTTATGATTATTTATTATAATTATTATTTTTCACCATCACCATCACAATCATCATCATCATCATCATCATCATCATCATCATTATTATTATTATTATTATTATTATTATTATTATTATTATTCAGTATTCATAATAACATTAGTTATATTGTTCAATTGTCGAAGATTGTATGCAGAAATGGTATATAGAAACTCAAACAATTCTTTTTGGAGAGATGTTTCTAATTATGTTACATTGATTCTTAAAATTTGCACATTTTCCTAATCGATAGTATATGGACAAAGTTTTGTTTTATGCCATTGTTTTATAGTCATAACTTTTTAATGAATGATAAACATGTTTAAATTGGTATGTAAAGGGAATTAGATATGTCCGAAATATATTGGATGCTAAAGAAATTTTATAACAAAGCATGAATTTGATAGAAAAACTGGCTAAAATACAATTTGAAGTTATTCTTATAATTTGAAGGTTTTTTTTAGAAACATCAAATTCTTTTTAGAAAGATAGAACTGAACTAATCAGTGACAAATTTATTCTCAAATTACCCTTGATAACCTATATTACGAAAAGCCTACCCCAAGGTGCATGGTGTAGTGTTTTTGATATACATGTACATGTAGTTCCTTTGGAGTGGAAACATTGATACAGTTGGATTTCTAAACTAACAAATGATACGTACTTTTTATTGTTTCAAACTATGCTTTTGCATAGAATTTAAGCAACAAATACTTTGTTGGAAAAAAATGAATATTGTGACTGATGAAAAAATGTTCTTTTTGTTAAAGTGAGAATGAAACAATTGTTTTTCGGGTAATTGTAAAGAAAAAACGTCAGAAGTATTTTCTAAAAACAGTTTTGTATTAAAACAGAAATAAAGATGTATTTTTAGAAAATTTCCATTTTTACAAAGGAAAAAAAAAATTGCGATTCAAATTTTTTGAACACTTTTAATTTTTGATATTTTAATTTCCGTAAATTTTTTAAATTTACTAAAAATTATACAAATGTATTTCTTTTTTTCCTTTTGGCAATTTCCGATTCAAATTTTTAAAAACTAATTGTATTGAACATAAAATTTACACTGCAATGATTTTCATACCCCCATTGTATTTCTTTTTCGCGGGGTTTTTGCCCGAACGCCCACGTATTTTCTTTTCTCGTCTGTTTTAGATTCCTTTTGAAGTTTTTTTAATCATCTTAAAAACAAAAAAAAAAATTTTTGTTTTTTTTAGCAAACATAAACGCACAAAAAGGAATTGTTAATATTGACTTGACCAGCCCATGAAAATTAAATTAGAATTTT
>NW_026853655.1:0-13893 GCF_026571515.1 Ruditapes philippinarum | reverse complement strand
GTACGCATATAAACACCTGTTTGCTGAATTTAATATAAAAAATGTTGCAATTAATTAGTAACTAAATCTTATATGCGTATGTAAACTAGGATTAAAACTAATTAATCTTCGGCGTAAAGCATGCAGAAATCTGACCAGTATTCACCGCGAGGTCACAAACTTTAAAACTTTAATGTAAACATCACAATAATACTTCTTTATATAATATTTCTATTCTTTGACAGGGACACAGAACATCTCTTACATGTTTAAGAAACAAGAAATTTACATAATATATCTATCTAAAATATTCATTTACTTCTGAACAGTAACAGACGCAAAACACGGTACTTAAGCGCTTAGACGAACGCAGACGCACGCTAAATAAGAAACGCACGCTTTCAGACGCACGATAAACGAAAAACGATACACGGAAAACGAAAAAACGTTAAACGCTTGAAAACGATGCACGCTTGAGAAAGCGTTTCAGCAAACGCACGTTGCACGCTATACGCACGCACGTTACACGAAAAACGGACGCACGAAAAACGCTATTTTTGACAACCGAAACGTTCACCCTACTGTAAGTAGTAAGTCATCAGAAAGTTGTAGCAGAGTATAAGCTGTAAGTCTGGAAAATGTTCGAAGTCAGTAGTAAGTAGGTAAGTCAGATGGCACTAATTAGAAAGTTGTATGTCTGAAAATAAGATAAAAGTCTAAATATGTCGTAAACCAGCAGAAAGAAGTAAGTCAATACAGCATAAAGTCGTCATTACATCCAAGAGCTAGCAGAAAGAAGTATGTTATTACAGCATAAAGTCGTCATTACAGCCAAGAGCTAGCAGAAAGAAGTAAGTCATTACAGCATAAAGTCGTCATTTCAGCAGAAAGTCAACAGAAAGAAGAAGTAAGGCTGCAGAAAGAAGTAGTAAGGCAGCATAAAGAAGTCAGGCAAAAGAATGTAGTAAACATGTTCGAAGTCTGCTTCTAAAATATCACTGCTGAAAAGAATTCAAATATTTTTTACACCTGAAATGAAACAATTATTTTATAACGCATACATAACCCCTACTATTGATGATGGATATGTTATTTGATCCCAAAGTAACAAATCAGGCTTAAATAGATTATCAAAATTACAAAAAAGCCAGAATTATTTTAGATAAATCCGTAAAAAACATTGTCAAATTATTTTTAAATATTTCAAAAATAGGACATGGTTATCTTTTCTATGTAGATGTTTTTATGGAATTATGGTGTATAAAGCGATGAATAAATTAACACCAACACACTTGTTTAATCTAATTCCGTAACCTCAAAAACAAAACGTATTTACAAAGAACAACACAGAAAAAAAGAGATTATGCCTCAACGGACTTAATCAAATTAATTGAAATTAACTTTCTATTATTCTAGTATGGAGTTATGGAATACTATTCCTTTAAAAATAAAAAAAAAATCTTCAAGTCTAATTTTTTTTTAATCTCATTCAAACACTTATTATTATGACAATGACAATGACAATATATTTTATACAGCATTAATCATTGTACAAACGTTCATAGCAAGAAATGATGAACAACTCAAATACACATCCCATATATAGAAATGGTTAGCGTTAGTGCAAAGGCAATAATAAGACTTCCTTCTTCAAACTTTTTCAGTAAGCATTAAATATTTCTGCTATACAAAAAAGTGATGAATACAGTAACAGATTGCATGAGACTTATGGACGGTTTTTCTCTTTTAATTGACTAAATATGTATTTTGCCAAATTCAATGAAGTGCATATTGAGTAAGCATTATAGTGTTTTTGGTACAAGTAAAAAAATAAAATAATTAAATGCAATAATAAACTGTATATATGTAAGACAGTTGAACAATGCCAAAGTCCATGAAATACTTAATAATTTAAATATTAATATTTGGTACAATAGCAAACTTTATATACTTATTATTATCTTAAGTTGAATTATAGAAAATGTAATTTTACTATTATATAATATTTTGTCTGTCTTCTTTACTGATTAACGTTTACTATATGTTGTTATCTTTACAATTGCTTATAATATGTCCATTATTATATTTATGTTTATTGAAGGCCTTGTTGAAAATAAATTTTGCATTATATGTGTTGTACCTAATGCTTTGATGTTTTGTCTTAATAAGATAGTTTTGTTAAATAATGAGTTGTTTATAATTATTATTAATTATTATTATAATTATCATCATAATCATCATCATCATAATCATTATAATGATAATAATAATAATATTATTATTATTATTATTATTATCATTATTATTATTATTATTATTATATAATTGGTTCCCGGCTGTACAATACAATACCGCCAACATACTAATGAAATAGAGGATATTTGTTTGTTTTGCATGTAAGAATAAAATAATTAAATCAAAATTCACTGAACACCAGATGCAATATTTGCACGAGTGGCGTAGCCACAAGAAAAAACACAACAGCTGGTGTTCACGAATGAAATATATTTAAATCTTATAATGATGTAAAACAAATAAATTTTCGTTAAATTTTATGTTAGAATATTAAATAACATAACAACGAAATGGAGGATATTCTCTTCCATAATTTTCTAAAAAATTGTGTTATTTAAAGTTTATCAGATAAGCTCATCAGTATATTATTCTACATGCAGTTTTAAAAACATCAGAAATGTAATAGAAAACAAAATAATTGAGTAAAACATTTACTTATCTTGCTGTTATATTTCACCCTTACTATTAAACAAGACTTAAGTAGTAAACTAGAACATTTAACTTCCAGCGACATAATAGTTTAATTTTGAAGTGCACTGTACATATTAAAAATTTTCAACAAGATATTCGATAATCTTGTTAAGAACTGTAGAGAGATATACGAGAAACCGGTAGGGCCATTTCAACTTCATGAATTCACGATTTCATTTTACAAATTGAACTTCATATATTCCCGATTTCAACTTCATGAGTTTTCGAATTCACAATTTAAACTTCGTGAATTCCCGCTTTCAACAAACGAAATTCACGAATTAACGATTTGCGTCATGAAGTTGAAATCGTGATGACATGAAGTTGAATTTGTACAGCTAAAATGGTGAATTCATGAAGTTGAAATTGTGAATCCGTGAAGTTCAAATCGTGAATTCGTGAAGTTGAAATCGGGAATTGATGAAGATGAAATCGGAAATTCATGAAGTTGAACTGATGAAGCATAACTGTGAAACAAATAATAGTAATAATAATAATAATAATAATAATAATAATAATAATAATAATAAATAGATAAATAATAATAATAATTAACATTATTTTTATTTATTTATAATTTAATATAATAATAATAATTATCATAATGATAATAATAATAATAATAATAAGAATAATAATAATAATAATTATAATAATTATAATAATAATAATAATTATTACTATTATCATTATTATTATTATTATTATTATTACTATTACTATTATTATTATTATTATTATTATTATAATTATGGTTTAAAAAATGTCACACTCGAAGATATACCATAAAAAGAAAAAAAGAATATATTTGTCTTTCCTTTAACTTAATTGATATTATTGATGTTATTTTATTTGCAACATAAATAACTTTCTTAAACTTTTGTGGCTGACTTAAGCACCTCTGTTATCAACAAAGTACCCCAGATTTTGAACTTTTTTTATCAATAGCAGAACATTTTGTTATAATTATGAGAGGACATATATTTTGAATTAACAGATTAACAAGGGTATTTAATCTTTAAGCCGCTGATATTTAAATAATATCATTACGAAATGGTAAATCTCATTAAGATAAAAACGAACAATGTATATTAAAGCAGCACGCCTCCAGATTCATGTTAAATTTCATGAAAATTTGATAATGTATTTGACAGTAAAATATTATGAGGTGAAGAAATAAAGTTATTTACATATTGCAATTGGCACTTACAATCCATGCTAAGAACCAAAAAGAGGTCAGAATGTGCACAAAAAACGTAACAGCGTTAGTAACGCAGTGGAAATATTGTGATAAAATACTGCAAAATCAGTCTTAAATCGCAAATAACATATAAACTTTAATATTGATCTTGATTTTTTTACCTTTCTTGAAATATTAGTACACTTTTCTCAATTTTCATTTTCTTGAAATATTTTGGCTCATCTCAAGGCGTACAGCTTTAATATTAATTTGTCAATGTCGTGTATACTTTGGTAAGATTTCATTTATAAATAGACATTTGTGAAATAATGTTAAGATACAGCAGCTTCTCTACGGTGTTTCGTTAGGGCCAGCGCGTTTTCTCTGGGAACGAAATGCGCGAAACATGACAACAGAATAGTGACAGTACATGTATAACAGTATGATGGTAAGATACGGCTGAACGATGACGAAGGTACGATTTTGACAGCCTGTAGTACCGTCACCATTGTTCTGTCACCATCATAGTGTGGTATTATCACCACCTTACTGATGTACTGTCACCATCGAACTTAAGAATTATCACCCATGTACCTTTGTACTGTCACCATTGTACTGCACAACGGTGAGGGTACGACAGTACGATGGTGACAGTCCGACACCACGATGGTTGCAATTAGATGGTGACTGAACGACATTGCGACAAAAACGCCAATTGTTGGCACGCCCGTCTGTACCTAACAAAACTTGACTGAACTAATAAAACTGCTAGTGCAATTAAATTCAAATATTTTAGGACTTAACGGTACTAACTACGATGTGAAGTTGTGCAAATCATCGCCATTTTTCGGTAAAATGATTTTTGACATAGTTATGACTTTTTTATTATTAATTTTAAGTTTTTGAGTTTTTGAGTTATTGTCGGCTGAGTTATGGCCGATCCGTAATAAGGCCCTTTTGCCCGTTTACTATATTTGTGTTGTTTGGACTATTCTTCAGAAACCTCTGGTGCAATTCAACAAAACTTTACAGGAACTATCAGAATTAAATCTACGTGTGCATACCATCCGACTCAATGATTATATGCTTTATAATAATAATTATATTTAAAGTTTGTTGAGACTACTGCTCTGCTACAAAAAAAAAGCTTATCTTTACTATTTCACAGAAAGTACTGCCTAAATTTTATTTACACTTCTCATGAGATTAGTACTAAGACTAGTTGTGTCTATAATCGGCATTTTACGCCGATATTTTTTGCCAGAGTTATGACACAATAACTATTTCCGGACAACTTCTAATATCAAAATCAGGCATACATAACTACAAAAGTTAGATCAGATACTGAAAATATTTTCCTTTTATCAAAGTTCAAAAGGATTACCCTGCCAAAACTCGTCGGACCAAAACCATATTCGATCACGACTTGTATGTTCTCGTAAAATACCTGCACATGCAATTTTAACTTAATATACATACATTTTCACAAACGTAAGTGTGAGAAACATACAATTTCAATTCTTTTCAACGTTCATGAGATATAACTTTGTCCAAAATCATCGAACTTAGAACAACTTGACCTGCCCATTCCTTTGATGTATCTGTATGTCAAATTTGAATTGAATGTTAAGAACTGTTTGATAGATAATGAACGGAAACTGAAATTTCGTTTCTTCCCAAAGTTCTTGCAAATCATGACAGTTATTCACCAAACATAATTCACTTGCATGATTCCCATTCTATGCCTTTATTCAATCAAAATCATCAGAATTCAACATTTAACACGGAATTGGTGAAATTTTGAATTAAGAAACATCCGCAGATGTGTTCATACGGCGGTTATCATTGAACCTTCAATGTGACACAGTTGTGCCATTCCATGAAAAGCGGCGTATGGTCCTAAGTAAAAGAATGCTGTGTCCTTATTGAGAAACCTGTGGGCGGAACTAAATAAAATGGAATTTTGATAGGGGATCTTGGGTTATGAAGCCTGCATATCATAGATAAGACGTCAAAAGACAAGTTTAAAAAGCTGGCAACATATCCTAAGAGTGATAAGTATTCAGTATTCAGGTTGGAATAAATTATTCAAGGAGGAATACTGCAACCACCCTTGTTGACAATGGCCAAATAGAAGAAAATAAAAGTACCACATTACATGTATACACAACAATAATGTCGTGCTGAATGATCTGTAAGGATCGAAAATATTACATCATCAAAGGTTAATATGTTGATTATCAATTTATGTATACCTTGTGATTTTATTGCAAACAAAGTCATCACTTACAAATCTAAATACATATTATGTGTAGTATTTCCTGTACAAAATAAAAATAGTTAATATCTGCTTTTGATCAGAAAGACAGCAAGTCTAGGTCATGTAGGTAACAGCTATTCACAGCATGTATACAGATTTGAGACTGTTATTGATTTCGTAAAAAGCATAAAAAGTGGTTTGCTGGAGATTTAAACCAACGTTAGCTTGCATATACATGTAGTATTCACTGGATATATATTTCAACATTAAAATGGGACATATTTTTTATTTCGCAGATTTGAAGTTAAGCACTACTGAATACAATTCGCAATATATTAATGTTGCATGTTACCAGTTACCATTTTATCAAATCGAGATCATCAAAACGCTTAAAACCAGTGAAGTATGAAACTCTCGGATTGACAATTAGATTTTTACTTAATTGTTTTGTAGAACTTAAGTATGCTTTGTCAAATTATAAAGGCTGGATTTTTGGCAACGAATAGCGTCCATTAAGCAATACTTATTCTGAAAACACCTTTTACAGGTATTTGATTAACAAATACTTAAATCAAACTGTCTTCTATAAAAAAAATCCCTAACCCCTTTATATAAGCAAAATATATCTTATTTATTATTGATGAAAATATGATCATTGTTTGATAGTTATTACGCCTATGTTGGGAAATATTTTTTATCACATTATACTTTTTTGTGAGTGATGCTATAGCAATCTTATCTGATCACTTGATTTCTTCAATGATTATTTTATAAGGGAAGTTACGGAATTCAATAAACGACAGCCTACTGTTTACTGTCAACTGCCTACTGTCAACTGCTTACTGTCAACTGCTTACTGTCAACTGCTTACTGTCAACTGCTTACTTAACTGCTTAATTCTTACTTCGACTGATTACTGTTAATTGATAAATGCATACTGCTACACATGTCTGATACCCGATTAATTGCCTGAAAGTAAATGCTGATTGACTTTTTATGTCATTGTTCCAATGTGTTTATATGTTAAAATGAGGCCTTGTAATGTCATGAACGTCTTTGTTTTTACATTTAAATCACAATGGTCAGTTTTAAGTTCGCATTTTGAAAATAATGCTACAATGTTTTGTTAAAAAATAATCTAAGTAATGGTTCTCAAATCATAGATATATATATTTTCAATAAAATTATATATATACCAGCCATGTCACGGATTACCAGTAGTTTATTCTGATAAACGTTAAACGTACTGGGAGAGTAAACACACTTCTTGGTCCAAATCATACACGGGACCGTTTAGTTCGATCTATAATAAGTTACTACTTACGTACATTTATACCTTAATTCATTTGACTCAAGAAAATGTTACTTTAGTATATGTTAAAATAAGCATGACAAGTAACATGTAAATTATTGTGTTATAATTGGATAGTCGATGCATAATAAAATCATCGAAAGATCTTTGAATAACTTAGGCATAATGAATACAAAGTGTGGTTAGTGTTTGTTTATCGATGTGATGAACTGCGGTATCCTAAATTTAATATAATGCCTTCCATATGTAATTTCTTATTTTTTTTGCAGTATTGCCTGTGTTACATTCTGATTTTTATAATTTATGATAAAGGCATTAAAACCACATGATAGAAAAATGATTAATCCATATATTGCTGGACGGCCGTCTTCTTATTTTATTGCCTTAAGAAAAGAGTGTTTAGGTTAATTTGTAAAGCTGTTTTGAAGAAATATGTTCAGTTAACTTGCCATATATTGGAGCTTCAGATGTATTTCTTATGATATAACGTCATCTTCATCCTCCTACTTTTTGCGATCCCATCCATTTAAAATTGATGGACTAAGACACTGTTGAACCCATTACCCGATATACACGCCTTTAAATGCCTTTGTCTCTAATTTTTTGTTGTTGTCTCAAATGGTAAAAACATGCCTTATTTAGGCCTCCAACACTTGTTTTTGTTTGAGAAATGCTGTTTAAAAAAGTGATCACATTTTCGGCGCGACCCCCTACCAAAAGATACATCAGGGGTTTGCCAGAATAAGGCAAAAGAAAACTTTGGACTTTCTAGAGGCTAAAAATGACCCCAGATCGACCATAAGGTAACGTGTAACCAACGCTGAAAAGCATTTGACTCTATCTCAATCCATTTAGAAGTTGCAGCATTTTGAAATCAATTTTAATAAAAAATCAACGCAAAATAGTAATTTTTGGCAATTTTGAGATGTCCCCTCGCTGCCATGGTAAATTTAAGCCTGGGTATGTTGTTACAAAGGCAATGGTCCAGTCAACATCTGTGCCAAGTTTGATCAGTATTGAAGCAGTTTTTATAGTTTTATAGCAATTTGAACTTGTAAAGGGAGACTTTTCAATGAAAACAGCCATTTTTCACAAAATGCTCATGAAGTAATGGGTTTAATGTAGACACTGTTGAATATTGTTTACAAATTGGTCATGTTACAACATTCAACAAACAAACTTTGCTCTATGGTTAACATATATATAACTATTTTCAATTCATTTTGTCATAATTTTGTTTTCCGGGGAGCTGAACATAAACA
This sequence comes from Ruditapes philippinarum, assembly GCF_026571515.1. Lineage (NCBI taxonomy): Eukaryota > Metazoa > Mollusca > Bivalvia > Venerida > Veneridae > Ruditapes > Ruditapes philippinarum. The sequence continues at coordinate 5,134 of NW_026853655.1, read as the reverse complement.
AAATTACAAGAAAATTACGATATTTTATTGTTAAAGAACTTGTTTTATTTACAATTAAAACGAAATCAAAATACACTTACTGATTATAAAACCACATAAAAAGTATGTTTAGTCCCAATAATGAGACCAGTAAGCTAATATTTTCTTGTATACACCGTTATTTAAAATAAAAATTATGACACGCATGTAAAAAAACAAAAAGCAGAATAATAATTAAAAGTTCTGTTATGAATTATATACATGTAGTTGTTATGAAATTATATCAATGTAAATATACTCTGCAATGTAAAGTGATATACACGCTGTAAGAAAGGTAACTTAAAAATGCTTCATATCATACACTATCACGATGTCTTAGGACTGATTACCATTGCCTTGTCAATTGAACTTGTCAAACCTCTAGAACCCTGATAGAAATAGTAATGACTTTCATTGGATGATTCTGGCAAATACGAAGGCAGATTTGCTCATTGGTTTTATTTGCGGTAATTGCAAAAAGAAATAGAAAAAATAACAAATCTAAATGTTTTCACTTTCAAGTGTGTTTGTTAACAAGATAATTATAAAAATTATATAAAAAATGGATTTTAAACAAACACGTCAAAAAATATATTATTACATCAACATGATCATTTTGTCTATCAGAAAATGTTAAGTAAATTTAAATACTTAAGAATCTATTATTTCTCATAGTTTTTCAATAGCACAATTGAATTTAAACAAAAGAATAACGATGGCTTTTCATAAAAGTAAAATAAGCTGGTCCAAACTGTAATTTATCACTTCATGTTTGCACTTTTTTGTCATTGAAATATTGAACGTTTTAGAAACAATTTGAATACAGCCAAGCTTGTCTTTGTTTATGCTTTCAGAAGGGAGCCGAGTTAAACTCGCCTTTAAAATCCAATACATTTATGAAGTCTTTTCCTCTTCCATTGTAATTGCAGGTGTATTGGTTCTGTTACTTGTCTGTGAAGTCAATGAAAGTATAGGCTGGTCCTCCATTGAATTTTTTTGTCAGATTTATAACCCTCTGTACTAGAATAAAATTGATTTTATAATTGTATTATTAACTTTCAAAGCAAATATCTTTGCAACATAAACTATCAAAAGTGCAATCAATTTAACAAAAAAAATGCATTACATAACATCTAATAAGGAATTTTACATTTATAAGCTATAACTAACAGCAAATGAAAACTGAACCTAAATGATCTCGTAAATGAGCTCGTACATTTTTGATTATGAGAGAATGTTTAGCTAAATTTAAAAGGTGATTTCACCAGTATATTACAAATATTCTTCTAGAAGTGTATAACATTGTCTAAACTATGAAATTCTAAATAAAATAAGGGAGTGTTGACATAATGGTCCAGATCTCCGCCTCTCAACCGAGGAATAGTGGTGGGCTCAAGCCAATCCATGTTGATTGTTGAACACAGATTCTTTGTGAGTAATTTATTATTAAGTTGATTTACTCTAAAATGAATCCTACATATTTGACAATTCATCAATCACCTGTGCAAGAGGCACGTGGAACCATTTCATATCATAATCAATGCAGTATGCAATGGTGGGACATACACAAGTCATTGCAATGAATTCTAAATTACAAATTATCAGGCTTAATTATAAAATAATCCTTTTTTATTTACTTACCATTGTTTTCAACAGATTTTTGTCAACAAAATGGCGGGTGCACATGTGTGTACATTCGGAATACTTTTGTTTGATCCATACATAGACTTAGACTGTCAATAAGCTGTTAGCAGTAGGCAGTGAGCTGCAGGTTGTCCAGTTAGCAGAAGGCAGTGAGCAGTAGGCTGTCGTTTATGGAATTCCTTAGGAAGTGGAAAAATTTTGTCAGGCGGAATTTTTTGTCTGTAACGAAATTCAAGAAGACCAAATGTATAGTATACCACAACTTTCGTTTTTTTTATAATTTTTTTAAACTATGATATTTTGAATGAAATATCAGTTGACACTTTGAATAAAAATAGACAATGGACTGGCACCGCTAATTACTTCAAACATATTCATGACTGGAAGAAAGTATTTAGAATGCATATTAAATAAATTTGAGAAATAACCCAAATAGTACTGTACTAGCTGATACCGTTACAACCATGCTTGAACAAAATAATGGTTTAACAATGGTTTATCCATGCCACTCATGTAGAAGACCAGATTGCAAGTCTCTACGGTTTGTCACAGCATTTTATTGTAACAACCGGAACATATCTCATTGATAAAATGCACGGTTCGATAGCCAAAGTAAAGCACATACATTATCGTGAAACTGCTGTAGAAAACACATGATATTATCGCTATATAGATAGCCGGAACAAGATTGAAATAATTTTGAAACAACAATGACTTTGAAGATATGTACCTATATTATTAACATATTATTAACTCAGTATGATATAATTACTTGTTTCTATAGTTGTGTTAGTCTGAAGATAAATTGTGAACACTGTTTGATAAACCTTCTTCTAAACAAAAAGATGAAAATTATGTCCTGACAAAAAGCAATTACGGCAACACTAAGCTTTCTACATAACACGCTATCCAGTTTTCATTTTAATTTTAACTTCATATTGCGTCATTTATTTCGAGATTACAAAAAAGATTATGCTTGTCAAGATTTAATTTACAGATATACTTTTCCATCTTGTTATGATTTCTTTATTAGAGTGTATAAATATTCACTAATTTTTCATATAAACGACAATCATTTAACAATTTTTTTGATATTCCAACTTTAGTTCTGGTGAGGGAACTCGTATTTGTTATTCAATCTCAGAAGAATTATCACTTGCGTCTGACATACCAGCAATTCCATTTCGGATAAATTTATTACTTTTAATATATCCGTCTTTCCTGTTTTTTGTGAGACATGCGATCTGTTTTTGTTTTTTTTGTGAAAATATATAAACAAGCTTTGAAGAACTAACTTGAAAGTAGTTTATACAATTCTATCATTCACACTGTTTTATACCTAATACAGAAATATTCATATTATTGTTTGAATACTTTGTAATGCCCGAGATTCATCAAATTATTGCTGTTTTAAAGTGAATATGATTATACGGTTTGTGAACATTATAAATGAAAATGTGATGATAAAAATGATATAGTAAAATGTCGCCTGTGTGTGAAAGAACAGTAACAAAGACATAATCTGAAAGGCAATCTAGTACATGATAATCATCACATTGAATAAGCAAGTAAATATTATTCTACACTATTTGCAAACATAAGAAGAGAATAACCCACAATGCAAGCATCAACATACTTTACAACGTGTCTATGCCTTTTAGACAACAATATCCGGTATATGATTTTCTGTCTTTATTCATTTATGATCACTAAATGTTACAACAAGTATAATTATATTTTCAAAAACACTTGAAATATTGATTATGCAAATATGATAGTTTCCCATTGAAAACTAAGAGATTTTACCTTTTCGAAAATAAAGCTATCTGTATCGTTATATTCAAGTATTCGTGCCATAAAAATTAATGACTGAAATAATTTTTTCAATGACCTTTGACATCAACTTTTAACTTGACAAACGTGGTACATCTTCATGTTAAGAGAAGTTTTCCCGATTATATTCACGATAAAACGGGGCAAATGAAAATAACAATAGAATTATGTAACCGAAATCAAGCAGATATTTCATTATTGTTATATTTTTTATTCATAGTGTGTTTTGAACTGTCAGACATTTCTTTACTAACCGGGTTGCATTGGTTTTGTCTTCATATAAAGGTTACACTTCACTTGTCTGTTATATTCGTAAAATTATCCCGTATACATCACATTCACATTAGTTCAAATTTCACTGTCTGTGTGGTGTGGAAATATGAAGAGATATGTAAAAAGATTCTAAATAGATAATTGTTGGATACAGTAAAATTGTCAAAGGTTTCATATACCAATGTGCAGCGTAGTATTATTTATTCATAAATATTGACATGTTAACGTAAATTGATGTATCTGTTTGTTTGTTTGTTTGTTTTCTTTTTTTTCCCTCTCAACTAGCACTTTTAAAGTCTAAACAATTTCTATATATTTTATTGTACAGATTTACAGATTAGATTGTCATAATTTTTCTATCCGAAGAAACATATAAGTAGAGCATTTCCATCATATATTTCCATATCATGTAATTTTAAAAGCAATGTATAAAGAGTCTTATTCAATTTTAACAATTATTTTGTGCAGAATTAAAAAAGAAAATATTTTTTTACACATCTTTCCCTTATACATTTTTATTAGGAATTTAAGTACGGTTTCACGGTTAAAGAAAAATAATTTTGTATGAAATACGTTTAGATATCTTGTTTTTTCCATAATTCCAAAAAGGGACATTGACATTGCATTTTTCGAAATTCAAGTGAAGAATATTGTCGCATAAGATAGATGCAAAGTTGGAAAAAAATTAGGAATATTATCTGTTTTTATAACTTGTTTTAAATGTTCATCCGACAAAATATGACATATTTCTTTAGCAGAAGACTAATGTAAATAAGATGTTATGGTAATTATCATTCAGGTTAATTATGTGCGCCTAAAATTGAACAAATCTATATTTGAAATGTATATAATACTTATTGAAATTTATGAAACGCAAGGGGTCATCAGATAATCTATTATTGTCAAATATAAAAATAATAATTTATTGATGTTATACAAATGAATAGTGTAATAATACCAATAAATTAACTTAAAAAACAATGCATTATCTATATTCTAGATAACTGAATAAATAATTGTTTTGTTTTAGGATATAAAGTAAGTAATTTAAGTTCACTTTTTTGTTTTTTCTTTTCTCATTTTTTTTAAATGTCGTCTTAGTGGGGTATCACATTGTTAAATCAGCATTCAGTGTGATAAGCACATAACATTCGCAAGAATATTATCTGTAACTTCTATATAATCATACCACATGTTCTGATACTTCCTCATTTCAGATCAATAGCCAGCGCCGGTATTGTGTTGAAATGTATCAGTTGAGAATTCACTAAAAGACATTTTAAATGGATTTGTATCTAGAGCTGTTTCGTTAATGACAGTGTAACGATGTATGATCTATATGTTGAAGTTGGTGATTTCGTTCCAA
>NW_026853654.1:0-16211 GCF_026571515.1 Ruditapes philippinarum | reverse complement strand
GTTAAGGTTAGTGTGGTCTACTGAAAGGTCTTGTCCCAAGGGTTGTTGTGGCCAAGTAATGAAGACAATACACAAAGAAATAAAAAAGTTATGATCCAGGTACAAGTTTTCGGACGGCAACGGCAACGGCAATGGCAACGGCAACGGCAACGGCAACGGCAACGCCGACCTGACTGTAGCAATACCTCTATTTTTTTTTCAAAAAAAAAAGTCGAGCTAAAAATCATTCAAGCAGAAAACCCATGTAATAATTGCGAAAGTTTTTGAGCTACCGATTCTGAATCCTTTAAAATTTCACTGAAATCCATTTGTGGTATAATTATAAGTAGTAGTCCAGTAGTAATTTAAATATAAGAATTATTAAACATATATATTATATAACACTGACAAAAATTATAGAACCAGAAAATGCTGAAAATATGCACAACTAGACTTGGTACTGATCATTCCTGTAAAGTTTGGATGAAAATGCACCAGTTGTTGGACAAGCTTTTTTAACAGACAGAGAGACAACAGAGAAGTGATCCCTATATGTTGCCACTACTCCACAGAGTCAACACAAAAAGAAGCAATAAATACATTTGCTACTTTGAAACAGATATTATTAAGCTTTTTTTACTTTAAATAAACCAACCATCTGCTGCTCTTTTTTGGTATTTTGATACCTGATCAATTTTTCAATTGGTTAGGTTTTACAATGCACCAACACAGTACAGATCCATACTAACTAAATTCTACCTTAACTGGTGGAGGAAGAGGTGTCTTCCATGCATTATTTTAGACATGAACAGGCACCCGAGGAGAACGGTCAACCATCTAAGTTCCATAATCTAGCATTTAGCTACCTACATGTAACATTAAAAAATCAAAAAAAAATCCAAAGATTTAAAAAACGGGGATTTTTATCGAAAAGTGAAAATTTATAATATTTGTTGATCTTTTCCTTCTTTCTCTATGTAATATTTCCCCCCTGCCTCTTAAAAAATAGATGGGAATTCTCAAAAATATGGGTGAATCCCTTTATCCCCCCTCTAAGAAAAGACACTGAAAGTCGTGTCAGGATTCAAACACACAGCTTGCTGCCATGGCATGACGGATAATTGGTTTGAAGTCAATGGCCTAAACCACTCGGTTAATGATGCACATTCAAAGCAGGACAAAACCATCACATTTACAAAAAAACTTGCTGAGGCCTAAAAAAAAATGTTGTGTTTCCGGTGGCCCTATTTTTTAGCCCCGACCCAAATTTTTTATCGATGTACAAAAAAAAATTGGCGCCCGTACCGAAGACGGGTTTTAGTATCGCGAGCCGACAACGATGTTAGGCACAGACGATTTGTGTTCCAATTAAGCATAAATGCGCACCGGCAAACATGGCGGCACAACAAGCAGCCAAAGTGTCACTGCTGGCAATTTCCTTAAAAACATGCGATCATAGTGTGACAAAACAGGAAATCGAAATTAATTGACCACAGCAAAACAGCTTAAAACATTTTTTTGGACGTGCATGGTCATGTTAAGAGTGAGAATATTACAATTGAAGCCAGTTGTTCGTTAAGAATTTAAAAAAATGAAAACGAAAGTCGAGTCATGCCATTGGTAAAATTTATTTCAAAATGTAAGATTGAAGTCTAGGTTTGGTACATGTAGTCTAACATTGTTAAATAATTTTATGCAATAGAATATAATTTACAGTCCATATAATCCGTATCATATCTACAATTGTTGATTGACAGGAAAAAAAAAATCCTACCTACCAACCCTACTTTTTTTGGCCTCGCCACCAGAAACACATCAATTTTTTTTTAGGCCTGAACACCGTTGTAGTTACAGTTCAATCAAATCATCATAACAACCTATAACAAACCTTTTTCCCATATGTCAAATTCTCAAACGTAGTGAAAGTAACTGGTGCAGAAGATTGCTCTCTTTAATTTATTTTTGTACAGAGTATTTTCAATCTGAGTTATTCAGATATTGATGAAAACACTCCATAAGAAAATAAAGGGGAGCAAGCTGCTGCACCAGTTACAATCATTATTTGACATATTCGAAAATATCTGTTTCGTCAGACAAAACCAACGATTTCAACAGACAACCACGTAATTGTTTTTTTTCTTTCACTAGCTTTAACTTTTTTTTCTGATAAAAGCCATTCGCATGTCACCAGCATCCGATGCATCGACCAATTAGAACACTCATAGTTTAATTCATCTATCCTCAATAGCATGACAAGTGAATGGCCGTCCTTGGAGAAAAGTTAGCAAGTGAAAAAAAAAAAAAACGATTATGTGGTTCTCTGTCGAAACAATAACAATAGGTAATCATGAAACAATAACAATAGGTAATCATACATGTATGTTTTGCAAAATAGTCTTTTTTATTGAATTCAAGCCTTTTCTTACTGTGTACATTGTTGTAAATTGTTTTTTTACTGGATAAACCACGTAGTTTACGGAAAAGAGTCAACTCGGCCCTATACCAACTCGGCACGGGTCAACTCGGCACGGGTCAACTCGGCCCACTTTACAAATATATATTACGTATTAACATTGCTTTGCATGTTGTTACGGTAAATGAATAATAAGAAATATCTATTATTATATAGTTATATACATTATGTCCGATTTTAAAATTTGTAACACCAATTTAAAGCTGGTGATCTTAGCGTCCTCTCAGTATATATTTCAACACATTGTTTGACACTGAATGTATTTAAATTTACGGTTAAACCTACCACGAGTCAGAAATACACTGATATACGCAATCGGTAATTTTTACTCGCAATTCTACTGATAAGAAAAGCCTGTCTGCTGCTTGTTCTGAAACTGTCAATCCGTGTTTTATAAATAATTTCATAATTACAATAAAAAGTGATAACACAAACCATGATATTAATAATTAAAAAGTGGGCCGAGTTGACCCGTGCCGAGTTGGAATAGGGCCGAGCTGACTCGGGGGCCGAGTACGTTTTAGGGCCGAGCTGACCCGGATTCTAGTTTACAATGTAAATTATGTTGCAACTTCTTTGTGGATTAAGCCAAAAAGTCGTTTTCAGCTAGGTTTGTGTTCGGCATATATATATATATATGCATGGTTAAAGGGACAAGTTGCTAACATTTATTAAAAGCACCATAAGTATGCTACATGAACACATAAAAATACAGAATTTGCTTGTAAAATGGAAAAGTAATTCGCTTCTCATTCAGCTAAAGGCGAAAATTGCGTTTTTTGAGTTGGAACCCTTGTCTTCATGTATCTATTAAGGCTGTCACATGTTCTTTGGGTCTGGATCTTGTTTTGGTCACAAATTGTCCTAATATTGAATCCTTGCACCTTTACAAATTATACAAACCCTCTTGATAATTTCTGTCAAAGAGCTCGAGCTCGCTTTGAGGACTTGCCTTTTTCATATTTTTCTTATATAAGCCTGAAAATTTTGTTTTTTAAAACATTTAAATTAAATCAAAGAGTAGCAGGCATAATAAATATAATCATGAGCTGATGACAGTGCAAGCATCATCATGAGCTAATCAGCCGGGTCAAATTTATTGAAGGAATCAGACCGAAAAACCAAAGGCTTAATTTTAAGATACTGTATTCAAGCAAAGGAAATTCATAAAGCAGAATCTTTGTGTAAAAACTAAAAAGAAATAGACCAAAATGTCTTACCGTATGAGCAAACATGTCACTGATTTGTTTTGATCACGATTGACAAGCCTGATCAGAATCCATCTTTTTTTGACAGCCTCGTTCTGAAATCCTACGCGTATTTATCCGAATGTTACAAAATAAACCCAACGGATTAAAATATATTTTTACGATATGATTCAAATGATCTTCTGTGAGTTTTTTTTTTAATCTTTAAGGATAACACGACTTTTATTATTTATCATTTAACATTTGTTAGCCAATAAGCATATGTTTAGTTTCCCATTTTCAAAAATGGCACATAAATCTGTAAAAAATAACCAAAATGAGAGTATATAGTCTATTCTCTTTATTTTTGAAATCATTTGTCGTGTTTTACTTAAACATAAGACAGTGTTTTCTGTATCTGCATTGTATATATATTGGGAGTAAATTAATTCTATATACCAGCAGAAGTTATTCGTACATTTACGGCTGTAATTAAATCCGTGACCCAAGAAGGTATTTACACTTTAGGCATAAAGGCGCCACCTAAGTTCTTACAAATACAGATTATGTCCAACAATAAGTCAATGGAATTCCCTCCGAATGGTAACATATACACTTAACAAATCTTATAAGTGTGCACGTATAAAAATCAAATTTTCTCAGATACTAATAAACATAGGTCTCTGAAATTTTAACCAAGTATAGTACAGATATGTGCAATGATGGGTATCGATTTTTATGTCAGGGCGATTCGTACTTACTGAGAAATAGCGATGTGTGCAATATTGCGCGAAAACCGAATTTCACATTTCTGTAAAATGTGTATTTATATTGGGTGCAAAAAGGTCTAAATCTCTTGATTTCACTAAAATACAAACATAAAACATAGGATCACCGATAGGGTATAATACTACAATGAATTCCAGGGCATTATGTCACTGTGATTTTAATATTTGCTCTATTGAATTTCAGTAAAGACTGGTTTATGTCGATCTCCGTAACGCGCTGTACCCAGTTGCTAAAAGCAATGCAAACACGATATTTTCATTAATATGAAAGTACCAAGAAAGTTTGTTTTTAGTTTTAAAGTAAAATCTTAGTCAATATGTTTATTTGAGAAAATATTATGCAAATTTATTTTCAAAATGGGCGCCTGAAATGCAAATTCCCTTGCGTAAAACTTCTAGACGGCCATTTTTCTTTCAATTGCAAAAATTCTGCAATAAATTTATGTTTTTTGGATGTCTTTATTTTCATAGAATCCTTGATGGTCAATAATAACTTCATTTAGCGCCAACCTGTCACCCTCACGTGCACTTTGTTGTTTATGTCATGTCACGGATGAACGCACACAACAAAAATAACCGTTATTTCTGAATATAGCATTGTAAAATTAAACCATTCAAACGATGAATTCCAAAATTTGGGTAAAAAATGTCAAGTAATAAAAAAGTTATTCACATTTAAAAACTGCACAGTTATAAGTTTTGTTAAGTGTATCTGGGACATAAGATAAGTTCTTATGTCCCAGCATATATACCAATTAGACATAGTCAAAGTTTTTAAAGTACGAGAAGAAAGCAGTTCCGGTTATATTGTACATTTCCCATAGAAACAGCCGGTAATAAAAAAAATAAAACTGTGCAACAAAGTTTTGGACCAATAAACATATGTCAATTTTGATGATATTAAAAAAGAATACCGTACATATTTGTGAATAAGGTGCCTATTATTTACACGGATACTAAATAATCCAACTAATGGTACTTAGAAAATTTTGCTATTTTGAGTATGGCATTATCTCCCATCTAGTAGAACCGAGATTCTGACCCAGAACAAAAAAATTATGCAGAATTTAAATTATCTCTTAGCACACTGGTACCCATATACATCATTGCAACTATAAAATCACATTGACTAGTTACGGAATTACATGTACAATATGGAGCGTGACTGTACTAGTCATTTATGATTATAGAGGCAAACGTCAAGGAGGAAAGGGCTTGAGTAGATTGAGCTGAGTAGATTGACCTCGTCATCACACAGAGTTCCGTTTTGACCAATTTGAAAAATATTTTAATGCTTTGTTGGTTTTCTTTTCCAACACTTTAGGCTTATTTTTTGTATTAGCCTGTGTGACATTAAATTTTGACCCCGTTAAAAATTACCCCTTTTTTTGCACATTTTGATCGATGAAAACTGATCAAGGATAGAAATAATGCCAAACATGCCCATATATGGCTCTACACAATAAACAGTAATATTTCTGTATTCGTTTCAGATCGGAGAAAAATGTGTATTAATGTTTTTGTTTTTTCCGCTATCAAATGGAGCCGCTTGCTAGCTGTTATTAAAGTGACAGCCTTCTACTGTTATTAATGTTGAAAATATATCACACTAGTTAAAACCATCTCTACCCATAATTCAGGGGAAGTAACCGCTGCGAGAAGAAGTGTAATGTATCATCTACGGTTATTTCCCCTGATCAGCAGACCTAAAATATTTACTGGTATGAGATAAGAAACCGTTGACTTTAAACAAGTATTTAGGGTTAAACAGAAAAATTGAGTAGGATTAGCAAACAAGTAATAAAGTAGTGCATAGCTATTACCTAAAGCATACCTTAATTATTTGGGCAATGTAAAACTATCGGTTTTATAGATCGGAAAGATATTATATTTATGTAGCTCATTTTATTTATACACCATATGGAGCATATATAGTCGATCTAAACACAATATTAAGAGAATATTTCTTAAAACTGTGGCTAACTACATACTTGTTACTATGTTATCTAATGAATTTACAACAGTTCGTAAGGTGGCCATTATCACGTGACAAAAAAACTTATAGCCTCTGTGCAAGCCTCGATGGGCATGTCGGACTCCGACCACATAAAGACCCATATTTTGAAACTTTTGAAAATCATTGTGTCAAACTTTGTAAACCTGAAGTTCCCCGAAATGTGAAGTTATTTGTCATGAAAGTAGAGAAATGTAAACAAAGTAGCATTTTGACTTCCATTCCAATACTTAATCATGGTATTGTTAAATTACTAAAATGCCAACATGCAACAGAAGCAAATCATGGTAATGAATAATGTTTGAACACTATAACAGCTAGCAAAATATAAAGGGCTTTTGATAAATGAAAAATAAAAGCATTTCTAGGGGCATATGGGGCCTTAAACTGATTTTCCCTTTACTCCATGACATTTTCAATTCAGGACGTCATAATATCAGTAAAAGTTTATTACATTTCAAAATGATATATACTTGTATGCCTACAATACTTTTATATTTATACTAACGATGGGGTGAATTTCTGCTCAAATTTACGAAATAATACTGGTGACATATTTTTTCAAGAATTTACGATTTATATAGAACCCAGCAAACATGCATATATGGGACCCATATGGGCTATATCTAGGCAAGCCCATATGGGTATGCCCATATTGGACCTATATGGGACCAATATGGGCAAGTCCATTTGGGTACGCCCATATTGGACCCATATGGGTCCCATATTACAGCACTTTAAGGAAAAACGATTTTTCGTTTATTTATTTCTTTAAAACTCGTTTACTTTGAGCTATAGTGTGACCACCTTGGCATTAATTGCTATTATCTTATATAAAAATCGTAGCATTAACATATATACAAGCCATGAGGGACCCATATGGGTCCCATTTGGGCAACCCGATAAATATTAGCATGCCTGAGCAGGTGCGAGAAATTAATTTGTTTTGTTTTTATATTGGTTTTAATCTTTATAATCTAAATATAAAAATGTGTTTTTTAGACTATTAATTCAGAAATTATTTATAAAAATCAGCATTTGATGAAAAATTTATTTCGAGCATGCGCAGACGTGATTTCCGCTGCCGCTTAAAATCAAATTGTGTATTGAAACGTTAAATTGTAAAATTGTACACGAAAACAATATTTCTTTTCAATTCGGAACATTTAACAACGATTTCGTATAACGACCTTTCATATTATATCCTTACACATTTATTGTGTGTGTAGGTAAGTGTAAACGTCATTTATTTTTTGTTTTTGCCTTTGCCATGTAATTTCGCGATAGTCGTTTGTCAGTTTAATTTGCGACATTTTCTAGAATTTACGCCCACTATAAGGCACTTTAGCTGACCTATGGATGGGTATAGTTGTTATTGTTGAATTACTTAACTGTGACGGAGTCGACACTAACATTTTAATAATATTGTTTCTATCTAGACAAAATTTTAAGAGATCCTTTTTTAAAGGGACACCATCATTTGAAATCCAGTGACCCCTCCTAGCCTTAGAAGTCCCTTCCATTTTGTACCAATATTTCATTCATAAGCATTTTAAAATATTAAATGCAAATAGTTATTATTACAAATTCAAGTATTTTTTCCAAGTACCAACCAAGCCCTATGTTGCACAGGCACGAGTATCGGACCTGGGAAGAAAAAATATGACCCGAAAGATAATTAAACCTGTGATCATCTTTAAACGGTCAAAAACCGAAAAAAATTGTAAATTATACCCCCTTTAAAAACATACTTTAAGTTAAGAGAAGGCCAGAAACTCCAGATTCGAGCCTGCAAGCAAGGGATTCACTTCCCGGGCCGTTGTGAAAACAATTGTCCAGACAATTAAAAAAATCTTTTATCATTTTCACATTTAACAGTTTTAAGCTTCCAAATGGGACAAAGTCTTTAGCCCTTCCCGTTCATGAAATATCTATCGGGGGAAACAAACGCATTCGTGCTAAAAATCCTTGGTAGACAAAACTGCGGCACAACAATTCGGTACGTAAACATAGACTAGTACATGTTTTCCAGCCGATTACGGGTCATAATCATATTTTCACTTGGCGCAATAACTCACTTAATGTATATGTATTTAATAATTACTTATTAATGTATTTTCATTTTATTGTAAATAGGCCATCAAAAAGGCTGTATGAATCGGATAGTGGCACTGATGAGAATGAGACAGACACAGAGAGTAGGCCACCACAAGTTATTGACCAAGCAACAACGCCCAAAGAGTCACATAGCCTACTTTCATCTCCGCCTCGCTTATCTGCACAGGCATTGCGAGAGGCCAGCAGTGATGTGCAAAGTGCTTCTCCAATACAAGGTGCTTCTGATACACCCTTCCGTGGGCAGATTATTGGGCCCAGTAAGTATAAACTTCGGAGCTATAAATATATTTATTATTACAGTACATACTTACTAAATGTTATATTCTCAAAACAAGTCAATAAATGTGTTAATAACAAGCTGGATTGAGTGACACAGCCAAAAATGGAAAGTTTCACCTTGTGATGCCCCTAGTTCAAAAAATATTCAAAAGAAATTGATGATTACTTGTGTTAGTCTTTATCATGATGGGAATTTGTGCGCATATTCTTGCCTGACCCCACTACTTTTATCCAAAGTTACGGTCCCTGGAAGAGTCAAGAATGTTTATTTTCACCAAATGACATGCCTAGGCTCAAAAATATGTTAAGTTTAATTCATGATTTCTTATCATTTTCACATTTTGTGACCTTGAACACTCAACAATCCTTTTGAGATTTTAGCGTTAATTACTGTTAAAGCCAAGGAAAAATTTAAAATACTGGATTTTTTTCATTTGAGCCGGGTCATGACAAAACCAACATAATGGGTTTGCGACCAGCATGGATCCAGACCACACATAGCTCTAAAAGTATATGGCCTAGAATTATGAATCCTTTTTTTCAGCTGCTGTTACACAGATTCTCCGAGTCTTGGAGACAATGCGAGAGAAGAATCGTGAAATTAAGATGATGGTGCAGCAAATGCTGTTAAGGTCAGCAGCAGATGACCAACCGCTGCAACTTCTGAAATATATCTCATTCCCTATTGGTTATCCTGAGCAGATGGAAGCATTCGATAAGCTTCTGGGAGATCAGACAATGCTCTCATCTGTGGTAAGCATAGTGTTAGTCATGTATGTTGCTCCATTAGTAACTGAAAAAAGTATACCCCATATCCACTGGCCTAAAAGCGAAATAACATAATGGTCTGTGGTGAGCACTTGATGATAATGTATAATCATTCTGCTATATTTATGTTGGAAAATATTGCACAGTGGACAAACACTTTGCTGCATTAATTTCAGAATTAAAAACTGGCATGTTTTAATTTTTTGATTCATATTGACACAGTTATGTTATTTATATATGCTATAATAGCCATGAGCACAAGACATGGGCAGTTGGCCTCGTTTTCAACATTAATTATTAATTAGGACAAGACAGTCAATTCATTAATCAAAATGCTGGCAGCTTTCAAAATACCAGGAAAATGACTAGTACCCACAAAATCCAGGAATTGAGCTGTTATTATATTATCAAAAATTATTCTGTTGATATTGAATAAACTCTTGTATAAAAAAAAAACAATGATAATGTGCCCCATAACACTCGGTGGAGGGGACAAACATAAAGTCACTAAGGTGTTGTCCTAGGCTGTAAATATATGAGGAAAGATCTTTTAATTTGTCAATCCAAACAGTTTTCTTGGCAGATCATGTTTTTGAGGTCCAGTTGACAATTATTTGTCATTTGGTGACTTGCAGCCCATCACTTAGTAGTGTTAAAATTAACATTAAAAAAAGTTTATGTTCTGCTTTATTTAAGGTGCGGTTCCTCTCAATGTTTGGTATGGCAGATGTACGGGAAACTGTTGACCGCTTGATGAAAGAAACCATGTCAAATGAACTGGCAAGAATGTACAAAATGAAGTGGCTGAAGGGGAAGAAAAAGTGTGTGGGCCTCTAGATACTGAATGTATTATATAGTAAGTGATATTTTACAAATTTGCAAAGTGGTGTCTTCAAAATAGATATATTATCCAAGATCTTGTTATTGTGTCTTCGGGTATTGCTTTAATGAAGGAAAATGCTTGACTAGCTTTTATGGAAATTAATAAGAGAGAATATTTTACATGCTGTGTGGTTTTGATCCCATGCATTGTGTTGTGATGCATAATATAAACAGAAATCACCTTCCTGTAAAGCAAGTTATTTGCTTACCTTAACATTCTTTACTGATACACCGATAAGATGATCTCAGCTTACAACTGACTGCAGCGATATCACAGAAATATTGTTTAAAAGCTATGTAAAACCAGGAAACAAACATCTATATTTGGTAAAACATACCAGAATTAGTTTATATTCCAATTTATACTGCTCAAAATGCTACAAGGTGGCTTATGACCTTTGAATGGTTTCAATACCTTCATTTCATTTCATTCTTTAAGGATAAGAATGCTTGTTTTGTAGAATGTGTCCAAAGGAACTTGCCGACAAAGGCTGCAACGAGGAAGGATGTTGAAATAGAGGTTTCAAAGTGGCTGGCTGGGGGGCGGGACCGCGATGGGGGAAGGAAAGCAAGAAACAAGGTGTCAGAGACCTTACCTGAAGAAAATGAAGGAAGTGACTAGACAATCTATGTTTTTAATTTAAAAATGCAAATTTATAGAGGATATTTGTTTGTTTGTGTGTAAGATGAAATTTTATATCATCAAGAGAGCTTTAAAAACAGTATTCTCATGAGTGGCTATGCGCTCGTGAGAACACTGTTTTTTAAAGTACCTTCAATGATATAAAATTACATCTTACACAACAAACAATAAAGTGTCTTTTTATTTTATGCTAATGAAATTTCCTCAATATTAACGTTAATATTAAATCTGTTTTCCCCACTGTTAACATCAATTTTAGTTGAATTTAAGTCCAATTTCTCATAAATACAGGAAGTCTTGGGCTGAAAATAAGTTTGACAATCAACGTTGAATAGCCATGATATTATTTATTGAATTCAAAAAATTTGAATGATGATAAAATCTTTAAAAAGTAGTCTCGTCACAGAAAAGTTTGAAATTTTAATCATTTCACGGTGAAATTATCAAATATATTTTTCACGGATACATCAGTAATACACTCAAAAGCATAAAATAAATGACTTATTTTACATTTTCAAACCTTTACTTCATCTGCATATAAGTTATTTTTAAAATGTAATAAGGGTCAGAACTACAGTAAGCGGCTCGTTTGTTTATCTTGTTATACTTTTTGTTGCTAATTTTAATGTTTGAGGTCATCAGCATAGCATGTCTTTCTTGTAAATGCAAAATTCTTGTCTAGTCAAATTTTGCCTTCTAGTCAGTATATTCTGCTGCTATGTTATGTTTGTTGTTGACATTATATGCTGTTTTTCTGTTGTCTATATGCTGTTGTTTTTTTTTTCCATTAAACATTGTTACTGCACGGAGGAAGGTAGTCTTGTACTGGTGTAACTCTCCAGAAACGATGGTTAGGAAACTACCCGCCTATATGACGTTAAAGGCGTAAAATGAAACAAACAAACAAAAAACATTGTTACTATTTAAATCAAGACAATAAATGCTTGGGGAATGTTTTTGATACTGATCAATACAATTATAACATCTTGTCAAAACTTGACACTAACAGGGAACACATGTATTGATATGGTATTAACCTTTAAAATAAAGTTGAAATACTTTACAATGATGATTCTTGTAATCTTTATTGTTGTTATTGTTGAAACTTTGATAATATCGGAGAAATTACTGAAACCAACTATTTTTACTGACAATTTTTTTAATGAATTTCTTCACAACAAATTTGATCTTTGTGTAATATCACATTTTAATTATTATTGATTTTTACAAACTTGTACAAACTATTTTTTACTTTTCATCAGCTGCATATTTTGTTTACATGTCTATAAACAGTATTTCAATGTGCCAAGATTTTGTGTATTATATTTGTTACTTTTCATAAGCTGCATATTTTG
This sequence comes from Ruditapes philippinarum, assembly GCF_026571515.1. Classification (NCBI taxonomy): domain Eukaryota; kingdom Metazoa; phylum Mollusca; class Bivalvia; order Venerida; family Veneridae; genus Ruditapes; species Ruditapes philippinarum. The sequence goes on along the minus strand of NW_026853654.1, from coordinate 3,725 downwards.
TTATCACGTCTATTAACAGAATTACAACCGTGCCAACCTTTTGTGTATCATATTTGTTACTTTAGCTGCATATTTTGTTAACACGTCTATATAAACAGTATTACAACCGTGCCAACCTTTTTTGTATTACTTTTTGTTACTTTTCATTAGCTGCATATTTTGTGCACACTTCTATAAACAGTATTACAACCGTGCCAAGGTTTTGTTAATTATATTAATTTTTTTTCAGCAGCTGCATAATATTTTGTTTACACATCTATGAACAGTATTACAACTGTGCCAAGGTTTTGTTTTATTATATTTGTTACTTTTCACGAGCTGCATAACATTTTTTTCTTCAGCACTACCATACCAAAGTGTAATACATGGTTGTAATGAACAACTTTTTATATTAATTGATGTAGATCTATGTCATTTGAAAATGAAAGTAATTGGTAGATAGAAATTTGTAATGAATTACAGTAAATGTATAATACTTTTTCTATGAATTATGTAGAAAGTTAAAAAGACATTTGGGGTCATACTGTTGATTCACTGAAATTTAAACATCATACACATATATTTCTTGGAGTTCCAAAGACCTTCTGTAAAGTTTTACCAGTGTCTAGCATAAGTTTCATTTTTCCTTATAGTGATCTGTAAGGTATCTAATGTTATAAAACTGCATTTTAAATTATTTTGTTCGTACATTATAAACAGTTTTTAGTCCCCTACCGGTTTACCGGAGGGGACTTTAGGTTTACCCTCCGTCCGTCAGTCCGTCCGTCCGTCAGTCCGTCCGTCCACAAAACTGGATCCTGCGATAACGCAAAAAGTACTGAAAATATTTTAATGAAACTTGATATATGGATAGATGGCAGTATGGAGATTATGCACGTCTTTTTCTTTTCTTCCTATGTTGAAAATTCTGGTTGCTATGGCAACAAATAGACTGAAAATATGGCAAATTTTACACATAACCTGGATCCCGCGATAACGCAAAAAGTACTGAAGATATTTTTATGAAACTTGATATATGGATAGATGGCAGTATGGAGATTGTGCACGTCTTTTTCTTTTCTTCCTATGTTGAAAATTCTGGTTGCTATGGCAACAAATAGACTGAAAATATGGCAAATTTTACACATAACCTGGATCCAGAGATAACACAAATAGTACTGAAAAAATGTTTATGAAACTTGACATATGGGTAGATGGCAGTATGGAAATTATGCACATCCTTTTCTTATCTTCCTATGTTGAAAATTCTGGTTGCTATGGCAACAAATAGACTGAATTTCAAGATTTCTGATTCTAGTTTTTAAGTTTTTTCACTATAAGTTCTTTATTTCTTAAGGTATTTTCTTCAAACTTTAAATATAAGTTGCTTGTCATCAACCACATCATATGTGACAAGGTTTACAACTCTAGCACAAAATTTATCAGAATTACCTCCATTGAGCTTAAAATTTTCATGAAAAAAACATTGTTTTTTTTTTTTAATAACTTCTTTTTCTGAATGTATCTACTTCAAACTTCATATAAATGTTTCTTATTATCACCCAACATTTGTGAGTGTTCAATACTCTAGCAAGACTATTTCCAGAATTATGCCCCTTTTGAACTTAGACTTTTTTTTTGAGAAATTGGTAATTTTTACTCCAACTTCTTTAATCCTGATAGGATTTTAAAAATGTTATATTTTGATAACAGGGATGTTTAAAAAATTACTTTAGAGTGTCCTTCAGTCCGGCTGTCTGTACATAAAAACTGTTTCCTGTGATCACTTTTAAAGAACTTTTTCAACAAATTTACTTAAAATAGGAACATAAGTGAATGGCCAATGGCCCTTCAGAATGTTGCTTGGGCTCTTACCGGTAGGGGACTTATGGATTGCTTGCAATACTATGATAATTGCTTGTCCATTACATGTTGCTTATTTAGTGTACCAAAGTAATATTTACTACATAGGACTTTTTGAATAATAATTAATATTTCTGTATTTTTGAATTAAAAACTATGTAGTCAAAATGAAATTCTGTGGATTTACAAATATGTACAGTTTACTCGGATTTTTATATTGTACACTTTTCTAAGTTTATTTACATAAGTAAAGGTTTCTTTGTTGACATCAGGCGTCCACAGAATGTATTGAGAATCTGTATATATATGATATACACTTACCATAAGTGAGATTACTAAATAAAGTTACATTGTTAAAGCATATACATTGTGTATTGTTTTCTTGCATGATCATAAAGGCTTTATGCCATAATCTGTCTGTTCCAGGAAACAGAATGAGTTAAAACATCACTTGAATATTTAACGCAAGTACAAGAATCATGCTCTGTAGCAAGCGGTTGCTATCTAAACTTTCAGCAAACTTATAATTGAAGTAATTGAAAATAGATCTACCCCGGAATTCAAAATCTACCCATAATGGAAGTATCTGGGCTGCCCATTTGAAACCCATATTTAGTACAAGGGCTGCCCATATGGGGCCCATGTGGGGCCCATATTGTGTACATGGGCTGCCCAGATGGGGCCCATGTGAATCCCATATTGAGTATAAGGGTTGCCCAGATGGGACCCATTTGGAACCCGGTTGCACTTCCTATATGGGCAGCCCAAATGGGACCCATATAGGTGCCCATATGGGCCCCACATGGGTCCCATATAGAATGCTATCTGGGAACATACATATTCTTGTCCTTTCTTCAGATTCATCTATTAGACCTATTGTGTCATTAAATAACAACAACTTGTGAACCATAATTATGCCTGTACACGCAACAAATAATTGAGCCGTGTCACGACAAAACCAACATAATGAATGGATTTGCGACCAGCATGGATCCAGACCAGCCTGCGCATCCGCGCAGTCTGATCAGGATCCATGCTGTTCGCTTACAAACTCTATAACAAGTAGAGAAACCGATAGCGAACAACATGGATCCTGATCAGACTGCGCAGATGCGCAGGCTGGTCTGGATCCATGCTGGTCGCAAACCCATTTTGTTGGTTTTGTCGTGACGCGGCTCATATAATGTTTTCTCGTCTTTTCTCAATTTTAATGGATAAAGCTTTTAACATTAAAGTTGAAATATAGTACCACATACCAAGGGTTTCTCGTGTTTATTTTTTCAACACATAGAAACTTCTAGCTTCCGATAAAAATCGTTTTGGACATTTGCCATTTGAGATTTATTCATTAAAAAACTTGGCTAAATAATCTATACTAAGAATTGATTTTATAATTGAAAAAATACATTGTTTTTATGTTTGACAGTACGAAATATATGGGTTAGGTAAGATGACACAGTTGATGTTGAAAGTATTGACATTTACCACTGAGTTTACATTAATTACCAATCATAGAAGCTTCATATTCGTGAACAATATCTTTAAAGATATGGATCGTAAGATATTAAATGAAAACAATAAATCCAAGATAGGTTACATGTTTCGGATAAAACAGTTTGTAAAGTGTGATGACGATTCTGAAGATTAATGTTTTTTCTTACTCTAACGATATATCAGTCTGTATTTGGGTTTAATATTACAAAGATGGTATTAAGGACAGTTATTCGATCAGTTTTGAACAAAAACGCCGAGGGGGAAACGATAAAATCATCACATTACAAGGAATTACACTTTCTGAATGTGCTGTAGCATGCGGAATGCGCACGTCTTGCGCGGCATAAAGTTATAAGAGAATCTTAAACACTTGCAATTTATATTTCCCC
>NW_026853653.1:0-8442 GCF_026571515.1 Ruditapes philippinarum | reverse complement strand
CTGAACATAAGACATTCCAGGCGTTCCATACGTGACTGTCTTATGTGATCAATGTTTTTGCTATCTTCTGAAACGATGATATTAATTAATCGTTTGAACATGTTGACATGTACAGTATATATCATTTCTTGTCAAAGGATCATGCTGATTTGTCCAAACAGCATGTTTACTCCAAACAGCATGTTTACTTGTCAAAATTCCATGATGACTTGTGCAAACGACATGTTAACTTGTCAAAGTATCGTGATGACATGTGAAAAGGACTTGTTAACTTGTCAAAATTTCATGATGACATGTGCAAATGACGTGTTATTTTGTCGAATTATCGTGATGACATGTGCAAAGAACATGTTAACTTGTCAAAGTATCATGATGACTTGTGCAAACGACATGACTGGTAACTTGTAAAGTTATCATGATGACATGTGCAGACAACATGTTAATTTGTCAAAATTTCATTATGACATGTGCAAACAACATGTTAACTTGTCGAATTATCGTGATGACATATGCAAAGAACATATTAACTTGTCAAAGTATCATGATGACTTGTGCAAACAACATGATCCTATGACAAGAAATGATATATACTGTGCATGTCAACATGCTCAAAAAGGACTTGTTAACTTGTCAAGTATGGAATAATGTACCTTTATATATTAAAGAGTCTTCGTCTCTATATGCTTTTAAAAGAAATATGAAAAAATATTTGATTGATATACAATTTAAATGAATCTGATGTATGCATGTGTCTGTCAATTTGAATGATTGTTGTTTATGTTGTTTTTAATATGTGTGTACATATTTGTGACTTTCGATCATGATCTTGTTTAATTGAAGGCCATATTGTAAATAAGATTTGTATTTCTTAATATGTTACCTTCATGAAATAAAGTGTTTATTATTATTATTATTATTATTATTATTATTATTATTATTATTTTTATTATTATTATTATCATCGTTTCAGAAGATAGCACAAAGATTGATCACATAAGACAGTCGCGGCGTTCCATAGCCACGGCATTCGATACATATACATCTACATCATACAGTTTCAAAAGTCATTCACGATTACACGTAGTAGGCGCATTGTCTGAAAACAAATGTGTTAAGTGTAATTTTATAGGCAGAAGATAAAAGCAAGTTAAAAGAAATCTACAAGACTGAGATAAAAAGATAAAAACAAAATTGACTAAAAACTGGTAGGAAGGATGCAGCTGCCCAGTAAAAAGATCTTGATTAGCTTGTAAGGATACGGGTAGACAATTACACAGACGAACATTTGTTTTAAAAAAACGAATATTAGTGATGCTGTGTCCTTGAGTAAGGTATCAGGTAATTCAGGTTTCTAGAGGGTATCAGATGGTGATAGTTGACCCTCACAAGATTGTGTTCGATTTTGTAGCGATGAGAAATAGAGCTGGTGTTGCACCTGTGGTCTAGAGTTTGTCAATTAAGAGTTTTTAACATCTTTTATACACTACTGGTGTAATTATAGTCATTAAGTTCATGTCTGGCAGCTGAACTTTAACTTTTTCTAATTTGTTAACCAGATTTTTTTTTTGCCAATGATGCCAAACCTTGGAACGGTATTCTAACTGGGGTCTTAAATATAAGTTTTATAGGCAGTTTCTTTGACCTTTTTGGTGGAAGTTTTGACATTTCTTTTTATAAAGAGTGAATTATTTACTTTTGCTGTAATATTATAATTATATGGTAAGCCCAAGATAGATCTTAACTTACGCCGAATTAGTTTGCAGCTTCGGTGGATATTAGTTGTTGACCACCATACTTGACTGTTGGCTTACTGACAAAATCTGAACAACTGAACTTCCATCCCGGCAAAACGACCTGATGATTTGCATCAGTTTAGCAGTAAAAATGTAATAATATTTTAAATGGACTTGTCCATCTTACAATCTGGACATGATTAATATTGGCCAACACCGTAGTGATAGGACTAACATTTACAGTTGTTTAGGCAGTAGCGGATAGCTAAGGAGTTCGGCGCTGCTTATGTCTTTAATAATAATATTCAGAAAATCAAATTGATACCTAACCGTAGTCAAACTACTTCCCTTTTTAAAATAAAATATTTTTAGCAGTATCTTTGACATTACATGCAGTACTCTTTGTTTATGTACGGCATATAGTTCAGTTAGTAGCGGATAGCTTTGGGGAGTATGGGATAGGTAGGTGAAGGTCAATGAGGGGGAATCTCAAAACGTTCTAAATTTAGTATTTACAAAGTACATGTCACAGAAACATGTTTTTGAGTTACTGGAATGAAAAATGTTACATTTTATAGTAATCTTTCAAATTTGTCTACATGTAAACCAAGGATATATATTATATGGCATATGATTTTACAACAATGTTTATTCAGATCAATGATTGGCATTTTCTCTTAAAACAAATCACAGACAAATCAAACAGAATCATATCAAACATCTGGAGTTTTATGTCCATGACACTTCCTCTGACATAATGGGAAGTGTGTCAGATAACATATGAACAGTGTCATCCAAATTATCAACAATAAGTGTTTAAAAAACAGGGTATAACAATGCCACCATCTTTTTTTATTTGAAATTGTCCAATGTGGAAAACTGGGAACTGGTTTCCTGTTGCATTGACAAAGACTGATTTTTCCACAACTGCTAAGTACATTTCTAAAGCAACTTGCTAAAATCTTTGGTGCATGGCCAATAGGTAGCCCTGCAATATCAGACAACATTAAGTTTCTTTGCTTATCTGTAATCAAAGTGTATAAATGTTTGTCAAATGATGTTAATTCTGACATCAACACTCGGACATCACTGTCTTTAATATTAGTGTATCCTATGTCAAAAATAAACCTAGTCCGTGGTTCAGTGACCAGCTATAATTTTGAATTACATACTATTAGATATTTTTATATATGTATCAATAGGAACATATAATCTTTTAAAAAATGTACATACTTTCTAAAAATTAGTAGAAAAGTAGAGAAATACTTCTTCTTTGTGCCTCTGGTACTTTTTACACATGGACTTTCATTTTGATGGTTTCTTCTTACAGGGTTTACCCATCATTGGATTTTAAAAATGAATATAAAAAATGATAAAAAATTATGATATAAAGCTATGGTTAATATAATTATAGATTTGTTTAAGAAATTACTATGGTAAACTATAGTTATGTTCAAACTATTACATGTCACACTTGCATCATAAGTTGTTGACCATATTTATTTATTTACTTGTAAATAGCTTTATTTATTTAAAAATTATTTATTTATTTATTTTGTAACATCACAGTATACAAGCAATGATAACTATAAAATATGTTGCAATTTAACAAATAAAAACAATACTTCCTAAGATCTGTATAGATGAATTAAAAAGTAAACTATATATTCTGAATACATAAATTACAAAAATTTTGCAATAAACTTGAGCTTAGCATGTGTATTGAGTATGAAAAATGAAACAACAAATTTCAATGAAAAAGAGGTCTGTTTTACATAGTCTAATCTAGTTGAAAGAAGAGTTAATATTGATGGTATATTCAAAGTATCAATACAACTGCGTTAAAATTATAAAAAGATAGAATAAATAATATTGTACCATTAAAACTGGGATACTTTTTGTTATAAGTGTACTTTTAATCCACTTTTGACGGCGTTTTGACAGATAAAATAAATTTTGAGACCGCCCCCAAATGTAAAATCCGTTACTGACAGAAGCACTTCCTATTCATATTCAATATTTTTTAGTGTCAGTACGCGTTATATCTGTAAAAGGTTTTGCAAAATTATAAACAAATGATTTTTACACCAAATCATGTCAATATTTCATTACTTTACTTTGTGTTGATCAATATTTTTCTGTTTATTTCTTTTGGAAGCGCTTATAAACAGTCTGACGGTGACAACATCCGGTTACCTCGTTCTGATTTATGTAAGAAAAACTTGCTGTGCAATTTGAAATAAACAAAACAAAATTAGCGACGGATGGCAAATACATCACTCTTTTTGATGGTATAATTGTATTATTTTGAAAAAGGCATATTTGATGGAAAGGAGCATTGTTACTACCATGTTATCCGCTATACCCTAAAATCCGCTACTGCCTAAACAACTGTAGTGGTGTCTTCTCTGATTTTTCGGGTAACAGGACGGTACGGAAAATAGACGCAAATATAATTGGAAATCATAACATTTATCTTTTATCATAACACCGTATTGACAGCTCGGCAACTTTACGGAAAGAAACTGTTTTTTCATTGCGTTATCATGAAATTTATATTTGGATATGTTTTAAAAATATGTTAACAACGGAATTACAATACACATCTAATCCACCAATCAGGTATGTATGAAATAATTTCATGAAGTTGCCATTTGTTGTTTCCAATACCCCCACATCCCCACAAAAAATAAAACATAAACAAAAAATCTGATTTATCGTGAGGTAACAGTTACTAGATTCTAATATAAAAAAGGCAAAACCTCAAAGCGAGCTCGATTTACTTTTATTACGGTGAAAATAGTGTAAAATGATCATTTATTTTTATTTTACATTTTCCGTTTTAAAATTGTCATTCGGTATTTTAGTTTTCGTAATTTCTGTTCTGTAAATAATTGATATGTAATATGCAAGAAAAAGAATCAAACACCGTCTGTCGGTGCAGACGGGAATATCTAGCTCTTGGGTAACTGTTTAGCGGAAACACGGCAGAGCCTCGTTACCGCCGTAAACAGTTATCCTCCAGCTAGATATTCCGGTCTGTTCCGCCAGCCAGTGTAATCTCATCATAGGGACTAGGCACGTTGGGGTGATAGTAAACAAAAGTAAAAACTAAAAAAAAAAAAAAAAATACCCCATATATAATATATAGACAAGGGATGGAACCTGCCCTATAGGCCAAATTGACATAGTCAAGGTTTAGGTCCCATTTCAAAAACACATCAAAACTATATATAAAATAAAGTTTACAAAAATGTTACTTTATATCTACCCTTCCTATAGACCATAAACATTTTCGCCTAAATAAAACTGTTTACGAATTATCAGCCGCGACATAGGATGCGACAATGTATTTTCTACAGGTCGGACAAATCTGTGCAACTCACCGTTGCAGGGGTAAACATCTACTTCCAATGCATGTAGGCATAAGTTTTCACACTAAATCGATCAAACATGTTTAATTCAACAACTCACCAGCGACTTATAGTGTCAAAGTCAATCTTAGACGAAATAAATGGAGTAAGTATCGAATTTGCAAAATAACTTTCAGTTTCCTTCCATAACGACATCACGTGACCTGTTTGTAAGCTACGATCTGATTGGTCGATATTTGTTTCCTGCCTCCGCACTATTCACATGTAAGAAATCGGGTTCAAGCGCGCGTGACAGTACCCGCGAAATTTAACCAACAAAGTTTTGCCGGAATTTTCGCTTATATTTACCCCTTGAATTTTCAGCGATAGTTGGAGTTTCTCAACTACATATATTGTATATCATCATAAAAATGATTGTCAACTGGTATGTTATACATCATTTTTACTGTTAACAATTTTATGGTGATGTCAATGTTTAATTCTGGAGAAAAAAAAAATTGCGCAAATTTTGTTTATGCAAAGGACAGGCGCTAGTCACATAATCAGATATTTTATATCACCGGCCGCAATTTTATATCATCGGCCTATATATGTATATTAAGATATGAACCTTATTTTTAATTTGTAATTTTATTGACCTCATCATAGGTTCAAAGGGGTCCCTGAATTGAACCATAATTATTTCATAAATTGACTAAAATACACAGAACAATTAACTGGTAGCAAGAGGATCAGTCAATTGCAGGTAGAACAATTGTGTTCTTGGTAAATATTTTATCCTGCAATCTATTGCTGCACAAAAATGTCTATAAAAATAGACAAAAAAGAAGAACATAATTATATCCTTAACCCGGTTTAAAACTGACATTAATATATTCAGTTCTACCTGCATCAAACTGTCCTACTTGCAAAATGCTGATGGGACTGTAATAAATATATATATTGTTTATATCTGTGTCAAGTGAAACCTAATCATTAGGTCACAGCGATCTTGTAAAAACTGCAATTTTTAATTCTATGCATACTTAAAAAAGTGTAAACAAATATGTTGATGATTTTAGACCCTTATAGTGTAGGAGAGAAGTTTTAAGTTGTTTATTTAAGCTGTGAATACATGTTTCAAAAACAAATAGTAAAAGACATAAGAGCATACAAATTTTTTATATTCTTATTCATTTTCCAGATGTATACATACATTTATATATCAATGCCGTTGTACCTCATATTTTCATCAAACATGTTTTTAATGGTGTTTTTCAATGTAGCAGCATATACACACATGCAAAATATTAACTTGCAAGCTAAATATAAGCCTCCAAAAAAGTATAAATGGCAAAAGGTTTGAACTCAAATTGTCATATTTTGTTGGTGCAAAACAGTTGTAAATTGAGTTACAATTACTTTGCACCAACAATTTTATAACATTTTAAATATATCCTAGTGCAAAGCTAGTATCTCAATATCTAATATTGTATTCTGTGAGATATCTAGCGGATAATTTCAATGCTTGTAAAGAAACATTTTCATAATTTATCATTGCATATTTTAACTAACAAGGCTATAATATAGAAATTTTCTAAACATTCAAATTGTCATTGGTATAATGCTGAATTAGTTGCAAAATAGCAAGAAATAGTGAAGCAAAGAACACACTTGGTTTTTACAAAAATGACATTAATTAAAAAATGTTTCATTTTAAGTACAAAAAAACTTTCTCATTAAAATATTCACTTCATCAATGTGAGTCGTGCAATATATAAAATATAATAAATGTTACAATCAAATAAAGAAATTATACTATAATTAATCAATTCTTGATTTGGTTTAAAGTTTCTATGAAATATTTTCCCACTAAAACTCTTTACATTAATTTATTGGAATATCTAATAAAATTTAACATTAAATTCTTTTGTTTGCATATCCTGTCACTGTCAAAGTTTATATGTTCTTATGAAAGACAATGTCTAACTAGATGTGTATTACGGAAACGTATAGCGACCATCCCTATATAATATATATAAAATGATTTTTTTACAGTTTTATAGTATGTTTGTTATATGCAAATATAATTTGAGGAAAGAATTAAATATCTAAAAAGATGTAAGTGTTTTATTTTTTCATTTTGTCAAAAAGTTAAAAGTAGTTTATCTTGCATTATAAGATAAAAACGTACGAAAGATTACAAAAAATACGCATTATATATGTTTAACAATATTACTTGATTTAATTGTTGCCTTTATCAAATACAAATGTCTTGACTTTTCTCGTGTCACACATAATATAAGAAGAAATATCGCTTACGCTTTGGAATCCATGTTCCTATAATAACATCAACTGGTCGAATATTCCTTTTTATATAATATTTTTCATGTATCAGCCTCTGTACATACATTTAAAATGGTAAATTTGTCAGAAGTTTTCGTTTTGGGCTATATATTATATATCTTACAAAAATATAATGGTTTGTATGATAACTAATTTACATCAGGTACTACTTTAGTAGCTTATTTTATGCTTATTAACATATTATCAATTATAAATTGTAAAATATGTTATATTATATTTTATAATGATAGAGGTATGCGAATAAAAAACCTCAATATATAGAACTAATACATATAAATGAACAGAAAAATGTCACATAAATTTGAATCCAGCAATATAAACAGCAGATTTAGTAAATGATGTATATTCAAGATCAAATATCAATGTAAATATTGTCAAATATATATCGTCTGTAAAATAAATTGTCTTAAATTCTGTTTTTACCAACATGCAGGGGCTGTAGATATTACTAGATAAATATTTCAGATCAAGTAAGTTTGTAAAAATTGGTTAGGTATATAATATGTATTAAATAAATTGTAAAAAAATATGTTTTAACTAACATATAGAGGTGGTCGCTATACGTTTCCGTAGTGTATACACAATTTTCTTTGCATAGATATTGTAAAAAATAAGTTTAGATACAGGTACATAAGTAAATATAAGGATTTTTCAAAGGTATATGCATTTTTATAGAAGATATATTAAACCTATATTTTATTCTTCAAAAATGTAACCCATAGAAAAATTTTAACCTTATATATTAACATTTTTAAACATGAACATGGTACTTAGTTAAGAAATTAGAAGTTGATTAAAAGCTTATGTTAACATAAATGGAAGACTCTAAGATTGCTTTGTTATTGTAAGTTTCCATTTTGAATGGGGAAATTTTACCTTTGATTCTGACAATATAACATACATAATAATGCATATTTGGTGCTTAAAATGGGTTTGACAATCTGAACTGTATGTCACACAGTAGAATATCACATATAAAAGAATTTCTA